>NW_006207768.1:533602-559058 GCF_000334495.1 Tupaia belangeri chinensis
AGATTGGTAAACTACATCTGTAGCTACTGAACTATAGATCATAGCCCTGTACATATAGTGCTTACTGAGATATCCATACATTATTAAGGTAGAAAAACTAAAAACCACTTTCTGGGTGGCCACTAGCCTCACAGTTATCAGGTCCAAACAGAAGGCACGTCCCAGCCATGGACGGGAGGCCCCTTACTCAGAGCTGCTAGAAACCCTCCCCCTTCTCTAACCAAGCAACCCCCATGCCTTACTTCTGCATGGCAACCAGCTCTTGCCCAAAGCTTGCTCAGCGGAGCCACCCCAGCCTCCCTTGTCAACTGTTAAAAGAATGTCAACCCAGGACCAGCAGTTAGCATAATGGCTATGTCACTGGACTCCCACATAGTTGACCACGGTTTGAGTCTCGGACCTGGTGGCTTAAACTCACACCAGGCACGTGTGCATGCGTACCCAAGATCCCAAGAGGAGAATGGAGGAGAAGGGATTGCGGCGTGGCCATCCCCCCTGGGGGGTGATTTCTCGCTTTCTGTCTCTCTGTCTCTCTCTATCTGTCTGGCAAGCACACGTGCCCTATAGCAAAAACTTCTCCGAAAAAAAAAAAAAAAAAGAATGTAAACCCAGCGGATCAGCTGGAGATTAGAGCGCTGGCTCCTCAGTGCCTGCCCACTGGTGTAATAAAGGTTACAAAGTTCTCCTATTTCTCTGAGTGCTGTGTCAAAACTTCTGGCTTTTCTGCAACAGTATAGCTACACATATATCTGCCAATCACAATGTCTTTACTCCACAAATAAGGCCACTTAATTCTGTAAGAGTTGATTGAGTATGCTTTATGGGACATATGAATATCTCCATGCCTCAATTTTTCTAGATATAATTAATTTGGTACATTTAGGCTCATATATATTTTTAAATTTTTTCAAAAGCATTAGTAATATTTTACAGATATATACACATCAAAGTTCATATACTTTTTTTAGAATATAAGTAAAATAAAGTTTGTGTATAAATATGATCTGGAATCTTTTTAAATAAAGTTAGAAGCAGTCACCTTTTTTTGGTTGACTTTTATTTGTTTGATTTTCGCCATAGGGTATGTGTGCTCACCGGAGACAGACACTGCAATCTCTTCTCCATCATTCTCATCCTGGAATTTTGGGCACTTATGCACATGTACCTGGTGTGATTTTCAAGCCACCAGGTCTGGGACTCAAAACTGTGGCAGGCCACATGGGAATCCAGCACCTTAGCCACCACGCCACCTGCTGGCTCCAGAGGCAATCACATTATAAGAGACTAACTGGAACTGGTATATATACACAGATACAAATGTGAGACTGTAAGAGGTACTTGGTTGGGGCTGGCAAGTGATACAGTGGTTAAAGGCACTGGATTCCCACATGGCTGTTGGCCTTTCAAGTCCCAGACCTGGCGGCTGGCTTGTTTTCTTCCTTTCTCGTTCGTTCGTTCTTTCTTTCTTTCTTTCTTTCTTTCTTTCTTTCTTTCTTCCTTTCTTTGTCTCTCTATGGTCAAATTTAAAAATAATAACAAATGGAATTAACTAAATAAATAATTCTTAAAAAAAACTTTTAAAAAAAAGAGGTGCTTGGATAACAGAAAAATATGGATTCCTGCTATATTTATTGCTATAATTACTTTTAAATCTGCATTCTATCTGTAATCTTTTACTTTACAGATGTTAACATGTAACATAAGTGGACATTTTCACTAAAAATGGAAACAAATTAAAAGAGTATGTGTTGGGCTATGATTTTAATTATACAAAATAAGGTATTGTTATTAATATAATTTTATTTAATTGGATATATCAAATATGATCATACCAATGTCATCAATATAAAGATTATTAATAAGGTAGTTGATAGTCTATTTTCACATTGGTGTGAAAATTGGAAATATGTTGTGCTTTTTACCTTGTAACACATTTCTGTTTAAACTAGCCATATTTTTTTGTTTGTTTGTTTGTTTTGTTTTTGAGAGAGACAGACTTTGCTACAGGGCACGTGTGCTCTGAGAGGCAGAGATACAGGGAGACAAAAAGTGAGAAATCACCCCCGGGGGGATGGCCAAGCCACAGTCTTTTCTCCTCCATTCTTCTCTCAGGATTTTGGGCCTGCACACACACATGCCTGGCAGGAGTTTCAAGTCACCCAATCCAGGACTTAAATCATGGTCGACCCCGTGGGAGCCCAGCACCTTAATCACTACACCACCTTCTGGCACCTAAACTAGCCATATTTTAAGTGCCCATTAGCCACACAGGTGGCTCAAGGCTAAGGCTGTTGGATAACTGTCTGTAGAGCATAGCTCTACATTTTAAATACATACATACACACATAAATTTTAGTTTGGGAAATAAGATGGCAAATACACATTTAATTAGAAAAAAAATTAACATTTCTCTCTTCTTAAAAAACTATCCATACAAGGCCAGCATGTGGCGTGGTGGTTAAGGCACTAGACTCCCACGCGGCCAACAATGGTTCAAGTCTCGGACCTGGCAGCTCACGTTTTCTTTCTGTTTTTCTCTCCCTCATTCACTCTGATGAGCACAAGTGCCCTTTAACAAATTAAAAATAAGAATAAGAATTAATAAAATGAAATAAATAATTCTATAAAAGGTATTCTTATGTATTTTTAATTGAAAAATGGTGAGATTAAATCAACATGAATTTTTTTTTTCAGGAGAAAAAACTTTGGCAAAATATTTACAGTACATGTACAGTAAATTCTAGAGGTTTAGTTTGTAATTCTTTTAAATAAACCTGCTTGCTAGCTAAAAAGGCTTCCATTTGTCTTAAGAAAACCATGTGTTTGCCTACTAAGTCTGTTGTCACATATTCTGTTAACACAGGGTCTGTTCACGTGTCCTTATTCAAGAAAAAATCATATTTCCTTTGTGGGGACACCATATCTGACTCGAGGAAACCGAAACCTGGGTATGCCCAACTCAGCATAGTGAGAGGGGCCCTGTTCCATAAGAGGCAGATGCCATACCAGGCCTTTTAAAAAGGACAGGAAAGATAGAAAAATAAAAAGAAAGGAAGGAAGAAGAGGAGGGGGAAGGAGGAGAAAGAAGAAGGAAGATAGCATCTCCCTGTGAGAAAATAGAGAACCCAAGCCTTGGAGACAGTTCTTCCCACAAGCTAATCATGGAACTCTAGGTCCTTGTCCATCCATATTTCTCCAAATATCCCTGTCCAGGTAGAGGCAACTTTCATGCAGTAAAATGAAGATAATCACAAGGACTTCTAAAAGACCATGTTGTTATCTAGTCAGAAGTCATCATAAAATTAAACTCTTTCACCTTTAGAAGAGAAAAGGAACCTACTGTGATATCAAATGGTATTAGGGAAATCTAAAAATAGTTTCAAAATGGGCCAGATTTCTTTGGTGTAGCCAGGCTGCACAGAGACCATGGAAACTCTCTGAATCATGATCGTGCACTGGCCGTGAAATGTAAGTTTAGAGCAAGCCACAGAGAAATCGGCAGGGACCTGTTTGCAGCAGAGATCAGTGCATCGAACACTTCTCAGAGACCCCAAATGCAAAATGGCATCAGCCTGCGTGTGATTCTGGACATGGCGTCTCACACAGAGTTGTCGAGGCAGCAGGATTTAGACACGCTAGCTGAGCGTGTGGAGGAATCCAGAAAGTGGTTATTGTTTCGTCAGAGTCAAAGAAATAATGGTCAAAGAAAAGCACAACCACAGATGAGAGGACAGCAGCTAAAGGAAACGGGCATGGGGAGCCAGAGTCTGCGTCTGCCATGAAGGTTCCCCTCTGGAACGTGAACACACAGATTCAAGCAAGTTTTCGAGCCACAGAAATGCACCATGAGCAACATCTCGTTCAAGGGTCCTAGCTCAAAGTCAGGTGCGAAAACTGATCTGGATTCTACAAATGGAACAAAGTGGTAGTGCTTGAATGTAACTCCGGAGGAAAATACTCCTCTTTTTTAATAATTATTTATGTCATTTTATTTGTTTATTGTTTAATTTGCTATTGGGCACATGCAATCACCAGAAAGAGAAAGCCGCCAGGTCTGGGACTCGGACTGTGGTCAGCCACGTGGCAGTCCAGCGCCCTAACCAACACACTACCTCCTGGTCCAAGGAAAAACACTTCTTAATTGTTGAGGCTCGATAGAACTTACCAATATCTGTATTGAATATCTCTCTTAAATTATCTTACACTGGAACAAAGTAAGTGGTAGAGCACTAGGCATAGCTCACCCACGAATGTGCCCAGAGAGTTTACAAGGTTTGTTTTTTAACGAATTATTTTATTTAACTTTATTTATTTATTTTAGTTTGACCAGAGAAGGACAGAAGGACAGAGAGTGAGAGGGAAAGTGAGAAAGCAAGTCGCCAGGTCCGGGACTCAAACCGTGGTCAGACAAGTGGGAATCCAGCGCCCTTAACCACCATGCCACCTGCCGGCCCCTGCCCAGAGAGTTTAGATTGGCAGCAAATATGCAAAATGTGGCCGAGGTGATGACTTAGAGTTGTGTATCTTTATTGCTCAAGGGGAAAAAAAAAAGAAAAATTTTACATTTAAAAAAGATTTTTAAAAGATTTAAAATCTCGGGGCCAGCAGGTGGCACAGTGGTTAAGGTGCTGGACATTCCCATATGGCTGACCGTGGTTCAAGTCCTGGACCTGGTAGCTTGCTTTCTCACTTTCTCTCTCTCTCTGTGTCTCTCTCTGGTCAAAATAAAATAAGTAAATGAATAAATAAAAATTAAAAATTCTTAAAAAAAAGATTTAAAATCTCATAGTATGTAATGACAGTAATAGAACTTTGCTGAACAAATTCACTTGCATTTTACTACGTGTGTTTTGCCCATGCTAAAAAACCCAAAGAGCTTGATTTTACTGGCTATACCTGATACATAGACAAATGGGGCCGGCATGTGGCGGCGTGTCAGTTAAGATGCTGGGCTCCCATATGGCCGACCGCAGTTTGAATACCAGACTTTGTTTGTTTGTTTGTTTTGTTTTTGAGAGAGACAGACTTTGCTACAGGGCACGTGTGCTCTGAGAGGCAGAGATACAGGGAGACAAAAAGTGAGAAATCACCCCCGGGGGGATGGCCAAGCCACAGTCTTTTCTCCTCCATTCTTCTCTCAGGATTTTGGGCCTGCACACACACATGCCTGGCAGGAGTTTCAAGTCACCCAATCCAGGACTTAAATCATGGTCGACCCCGTGGGAGCCCAGCACCTTAATCACTACACCACCTTCTGGCACCTAAACTAGCCATATTTTAAGTGCCCATTAGCCACACAGGTGGCTCAAGGCTAAGGCTGTTGGATAACTGTCTGTAGAGCATAGCTCTACATTTTAAATACATACATACACACATAAATTTTAGTTTGGGAAATAAGATGGCAAATACACATTTAATTAGAAAAAAAATTAACATTTCTCTCTTCTTAAAAAACTATCCATACAAGGCCAGCATGTGGCGTGGTGGTTAAGGCACTAGACTCCCACGCGGCCAACAATGGTTCAAGTCTCGGACCTGGCAGCTCACGTTTTCTTTCTGTTTTTCTCTCCCTCATTCACTCTGATGAGCACAAGTGCCCTTTAACAAATTAAAAATAAGAATAAGAATTAATAAAATGAAATAAATAATTCTATAAAAGGTATTCTTATGTATTTTTAATTGAAAAATGGTGAGATTAAATCAACATGAATTTTTTTTTTCAGGAGAAAAAACTTTGGCAAAATATTTACAGTACATGTACAGTAAATTCTAGAGGTTTAGTTTGTAATTCTTTTAAATAAACCTGCTTGCTAGCTAAAAAGGCTTCCATTTGTCTTAAGAAAACCATGTGTTTGCCTACTAAGTCTGTTGTCACATATTCTGTTAACACAGGGTCTGTTCACGTGTCCTTATTCAAGAAAAAATCATATTTCCTTTGTGGGGACACCATATCTGACTCGAGGAAACCGAAACCTGGGTATGCCCAACTCAGCATAGTGAGAGGGGCCCTGTTCCATAAGAGGCAGATGCCATACCAGGCCTTTTAAAAAGGACAGGAAAGATAGAAAAATAAAAAGAAAGGAAGGAAGAAGAGGAGGGGGAAGGAGGAGAAAGAAGAAGGAAGATAGCATCTCCCTGTGAGAAAATAGAGAACCCAAGCCTTGGAGACAGTTCTTCCCACAAGCTAATCATGGAACTCTAGGTCCTTGTCCATCCATATTTCTCCAAATATCCCTGTCCAGGTAGAGGCAACTTTCATGCAGTAAAATGAAGATAATCACAAGGACTTCTAAAAGACCATGTTGTTATCTAGTCAGAAGTCATCATAAAATTAAACTCTTTCACCTTTAGAAGAGAAAAGGAACCTACTGTGATATCAAATGGTATTAGGGAAATCTAAAAATAGTTTCAAAATGGGCCAGATTTCTTTGGTGTAGCCAGGCTGCACAGAGACCATGGAAACTCTCTGAATCATGATCGTGCACTGGCCGTGAAATGTAAGTTTAGAGCAAGCCACAGAGAAATCGGCAGGGACCTGTTTGCAGCAGAGATCAGTGCATCGAACACTTCTCAGAGACCCCAAATGCAAAATGGCATCAGCCTGCGTGTGATTCTGGACATGGCGTCTCACACAGAGTTGTCGAGGCAGCAGGATTTAGACACGCTAGCTGAGCGTGTGGAGGAATCCAGAAAGTGGTTATTGTTTCGTCAGAGTCAAAGAAATAATGGTCAAAGAAAAGCACAACCACAGATGAGAGGACAGCAGCTAAAGGAAACGGGCATGGGGAGCCAGAGTCTGCGTCTGCCATGAAGGTTCCCCTCTGGAACGTGAACACACAGATTCAAGCAAGTTTTCGAGCCACAGAAATGCACCATGAGCAACATCTCGTTCAAGGGTCCTAGCTCAAAGTCAGGTGCGAAAACTGATCTGGATTCTACAAATGGAACAAAGTGGTAGTGCTTGAATGTAACTCCGGAGGAAAATAATTATTTATGTCATTTTATTTGTTTATTGTTTAATTTGCTATTGGGCACATGCAATCACCAGAAAGAGAAAGCCGCCAGGTCTGGGACTCGGACTGTGGTCAGCCACGTGGCAGTCCAGCGCCCTAACCAACACACTACCTCCTGGTCCAAGGAAAAACACTTCTTAATTGTTGAGGCTCGATAGAACTTACCAATATCTGTATTGAATATCTCTCTTAAATTATCTTACACTGGAACAAAGTAAGTGGTAGAGCACTAGGCATAGCTCACCCACGAATGTGCCCAGAGAGTTTACAAGGTTTGTTTTTTAACGAATTATTTTATTTAACTTTATTTATTTATTTTAGTTTGACCAGAGAAGGACAGAAGGACAGAGAGTGAGAAGGAAAGTGAGAAAGCAAGTCGCCAGGTCCGGGACTCAAACCGTGGTCAGACAAGTGGGAATCCAGCGCCCTTAACCACCATGCCACCTGCCGGCCCCTGCCCAGAGAGTTTAGATTGGCAGCAAATATGCAAAATGTGGCCGAGGTGATGACTTAGAGTTGTGTATCTTTATTGCTCAAGGGGAAAAAAAAAAGAAAAATTTTACATTTAAAAAAGATTTTTAAAAGATTTAAAATCTCGGGGCCAGCAGGTGGCACAGTGGTTAAGGTGCTGGACATTCCCATATGGCTGACCGTGGTTCAAGTCCTGGACCTGGTAGCTTGCTTTCTCACTTTCTCTCTCTCTCTGTGTCTCTCTCTGGTCAAAATAAAATAAGTAAATGAATAAATAAAAATTAAAAATTCTTAAAAAAAAGATTTAAAATCTCATAGTATGTAATGACAGTAATAGAACTTTGCTGAACAAATTCACTTGCATTTTACTACGTGTGTTTTGCCCATGCTAAAAAACCCAAAGAGCTTGATTTTACTGGCTATACCTGATACATAGACAAATGGGGCCGGCATGTGGCGGCGTGTCAGTTAAGATGCTGGGCTCCCATATGGCCGACCGCAGTTTGAATACCAGACCTGATGGCTTTCTCTCTCTCTCTCTCTCTCTCTCTCTCTCTCTCTCTAGTGAGTGTATAAATTAAATGAATAATCCTTTAAAAAATGAAATTTAAAAATATTTTAAAAGATACAAACAGAAAGTTAAGAGATAAGCAGTCATTCAAAATCATAATTTGGGGCCTGCAGGTGGCATAGTGGTTAAGGCCGTTGAACTCCCATGTGGTCAACTGTGGTTCGATTCCTGGACCTGGCAGCTTGCTTTCTCACCCCCACACCAACGCTCTGTCCCTGTCTGATCAAATTTAAATAAATAAATAAATGTTAAATAAAATTAAAAAAAAAAAAAAACACATGACTCTTCCAACATCACAAAGCAGAAATTGGTGCCTACTGGCGCAAAGTCACTGCCTTGGCACTCCAGTCATTACTTCACTGTTCTAGGCCCACCTACTTGGACACATCCAAACCACAAAACTTCCCTGGTTCTCAAGGTGGGCGTCTTGAAGTGCCAAGTGAACTTGAAAGCTCTGCCTTTCTCTAAAATTCCTATGCATCTTTGAAGATTTTCTAAATCCTGATGGATACATTGATGTACAATCAGCCTTTCTTCGACTAAAGCTGAAATATTGAAGGTCAAAGGGAAAGCCAAAGTTGAGAGAGGTTAAAGACCAAAGTTATCTTTTTTTTACTATGAATCCATGTTTTTGTCAGGTCAGCCAACGTCCCTGGCTACACAAGAGAAAAGTATGAGTAGAATCTATAGTCCACCTGCAGCTTTTTAACCTCAGAATCTTTATAATTCATTAGGTGGTGAATACTTGAACTTAAAGGTTGAATAAAGAAATAGAATTCCTGATAAAGCAGATAATATAGAAGTTGTCTCAAACATATAAAACATATCATGTAAAAGGAGAGAAAATTTTGTTTAATACAGTCGCTACCTGCTATACTCCTCAGCTATTCTTGTTTTTAGGTCTTTGCCAAAGGGTATGTGTGATTGCCGGAGAAAAAGAAAGAAGAGAGATAGTGAGAGAAAAGTGAGAAATCGCAGCTCAGGGAGGATGGCCATGTCAAAGTCCCTTTCTTCCATTCTTCTCCCAGAATTTTGGGCACACATGCACACTCACCCAGTATTTTCAAGCTGCCAGGTCCAGAACTCGAACTGCAGTCAGCCAGGTGGGAGTCCAGCACCTTAACTGCCGCACCACCTGCTGGCCCCTCTTCTTATTTATGTATTTATTGAGAAAAGGAGAGAGAGGGAGATAAGCACCCTCAACAGCTATTATGCCATGATCCTCTCCCACCCTCCTCCCCGACCCTGCCTTTCCCAGTCAGCCAGGATCACGGGCATGCATATGTGTGCCCAACATACACAAGTCAACCCAGGAACGGAACCCTAATCTTTCATATGATTTCCAGCACTGCCGCCCATTCTGCTACCACTGTACCATAGAGCTGGAGCACCCTCAGACTGTAAACGGTATGACTGATGGTCGTCAATGGCACCTTGTAAATATCCTACACATATCTCACACAAGGCTCAAGAGCAACATTATTCAAGAACAGTAACTAGAGCACTGTTTTCAATTACTACAGTTCTCTTAGTTATTTGGGAGGCTTTATTTCAATGGCATTTAAAATTTGGCCAATATCTTCAATTCATTAAGTTCACTGCACTAGAGTAACATATTTTTTCCTACATTTGATCCCTTCTTCTTTCTCCTTTCACTTTAATTAACTAATAGATTTAATAAAGTTATCAAAGAGTGTCTATTTTCTTTTTCTCCCACATGCACTTAAATAATAGTTATCAGCATTGGAAGTGAATGCTATATGAGGATATTTACATTTCTTTGTATAGCACTATTTCTCTTGAATTGTGCTAGACGAAAGTAAATGGGAAAGTGCTGGGCATAAGTGGGTTGTGACATAGGCACACTTTTTTTAAAAATAATTATTTTATTTAACTTTATTTATTTATTCATTTGTTTATTTCAATTTGACCAGAGAGGGACAGAGTGAGAGAGAGAGAAAGTGAGAAAGCAAGCCACCAGGTCCGGAACTCAAACCACTGTTGGCCATGTGGGAATCCAGCATCTTTAATCACCATGCCACCTGCTGGCCCCAGGCACACGTTTTTATCAGTAGCACATAAAAGAACAAACGGAAGTACAGGAAATTAACAAAGTGACCTGGTGGGTCTTGTTTAGAACAAACTAACCATCTTGTTTAAGAACAAAATAACTTTGGGAGACAGCAAACCACCCAAATCTAGCATGATACTTTAACTTTCTAAACACCAACTATTTGGCCAATAATTTGTGGAAGAGCCACATGACTTTAAGATGTAACTCTTTTCATGAAATGAAAGGAGGTGTTCAATGGACTAACTGCTACTCACATCCCATTGCTGCTGCTTGCTGGTTCTGAGATTGTGAAAATTGGTCAAATTCTCTGCAAATTGCTTTTTCATTCATTATATTATTCACCCATCATAACAGCTACTTCAGAAGTCTTATCAAATGAGAAAATTCATCTAAAAGGCCTACTACAGCTAGTAGTAGTAGTAGTAGTAGTAGTAGTAGTAGTGAAACCCAGCAAGGATCCCCTAATGTAGTTCCTAAGGTTCTTGAAATATAAGGTCTATTTACATTATAATGGCCCAGAGTAATGAGTAAGTCTTCTTTGGTAATGATAATTAAACAACATTGACTACAAATAAGGGCCATTTGACCTCTAAAACTCTAACTTAAAGGAAAGATAAGGTCTTCATTTCAATATGTAAGGTGTTTAGTAGGATGGAAACTGCTGGCTGTGAGCTCAAATACCCCAAGCTGAATGACTCCAGAAACCTGAAAAGACATTTGATTATCGAAGGCCTCACCAATCAAGAATGCCCATGAGATGATCATGTCCTCGTGAACCAATTACTGAACCGATCATGGGCCTGGGATCTCTATCCTTAATTTTGCCCTTAGAAACATATGGGGGGGGGCAAGAAGAACATCGTGGGAGACCAGGCCTTTTCAACATGAGCTGCCCACTCTCCTTGCTTTGTGCTTTCCAATGAAACTGTGCTTTCCTTCATCCATACCATGTGCCTTTGGTTTGGTTTTATAGTTCTTTGGTTTGGTTTTATAGTTCTCGAGTTTGATAACAGTAGGTAGATGCTACCTAAAAAAAATGGCTACCTACTGGTGGCTTCTGAATTCTTTCCCACTTTCCTAGCACCTCTCATCTGGCAAACCAAGATGGTAGATATAATTCTTCTGCTGCACCTTTTGGAAGAATTAAAAAAGGGACCCCATTCTGCTTCGGGCCTACCACTCACATCACATACACACACACACACACACACACACACACACACACCAAGGCAACTGCTGAGGCCAATCATCTTATCCTTGTATTTCCTCTACTTCCCTTTATTTCCTTAAAAATTAAAGAAGAGGGGCTCCTGTGGGACACATGGGATTTGCCAAGAACAGAAGAGGTACCTGGAGTTTCTTCAGGTTCCATCCGTGTGGCCCTGGCATTCAGCCCCTGACTGCAGGACTTTCTGAAATGTGCAGACCCAGAAATGACACCTGGCCTTCCGACGCTCCAACACGCTTTTGACTGAAACGTTGGAGTAGCTGCTCATGGGAATATAGCGTCGGTTTCCACTGCCAATTTCAGAATTAAATGGCTTACATTCCTACAAAATTTTAGCAGAACATGTTTTCCAAAATAAATGTCATTAAATCTACACTCCCACCAACTGACTAGAGACTTGAACTCAAAAAATAAAGCAATAAGAGCCAAGCAGCAGAAGTAAGAAAAACACATGCTGGCTTCATATGGTAAGAACAACTCTTCCTTCTTCTCCTGCATGCGCACACACTTGGCAGATGGGCGATGCGATTTTGATGGCCCCTGAACCAAGAGAAATGCAAAAGGTTGTCTATTTGTTTCTAGTTCAAGTTATATTAGACATGAGTGGATTTAACTTTACATGTTCAAATTCATAGTGAGCACCTCTCTTTGTTAATACCTGAAAAATAAATCTGTTCTCATAGATTAAACAAAACTGCCTTGGCAAAGTGGGGCAGTAAACCTGAGAAGAGTAACACTAGTCTTGAAAATAATTTCAGCATTGTCTTCAGGAGCTAAGGGTCCTACCTATCTTCAGGGAGGTTATCCTTACAGTTCTGAGAGCTAATGAGCCATGAAGTGATCATTTAAGGGCTAGTGTCACAGCAGCAGTCATATCAGTTTGTCATTGCGATGGCATTTCTTAGAAAATTATCTCAATTTGTACCATGTACTTTTCAACTAGGGAGCAAAAAAGTTAGGCTTTATTCCTACCCATTGCCTCCATCTGGGACAGAAGTAGTGTCTGATTAAACATATGGCACATAAACAGTAATTTAATTAAACGTGAACAAAGCCTTTTCATGTACCATATTTAAATTTTGAATTGTAGCCCGGTTTTCCTTCTATTTAAAATACATAGAACAACATGCAAACACGTCACATAGTTAATGACAGATGTGCTGGTGGCATGAGCAGCACTCTTGCTGCGGGATACGGCCTGGCACCATCAGTCGAGGTAGCTATTTTGAGTACACTCCACCTTGGCACCCAATGGAGTCGACTATGTTTAGTCTGACCAACTTACCATGTTCATGAAATCAGAAGCACAGGGAACCAGCAGTTAGCGTAATGGCTATGTCACTGGACTCCCACGTAGTCAACCGCGGTTCGCGTCCCAGACCCGGTGGCTTAAAACTCATGCCGGGCGCATGTGCGTGCGTGCCCAAAATCCCGAGAGGAGAATGGAGGAGAAGGGATTGCGGCGTGACCATCCCCCCTGGGGGGTGATTTCTCACTTTCTGTCTCTATGTCTCTCTCTGTCTGTCTGGCGAGCACACGTGCCTTATAGCAAAAATCGCTCCAAAAAAAAAGAAAAAAGAAGCATAGTGCTCTTGCAATTTCATCCAGTTCTAGTGTCTGGAATGGTTTGATTTCAATTATTTGAAGGTTTTTAAATGCCAAACCACGAGCTAACCAGAGATAGTTTATTTAAACTTGTATGTTCTCTTAGCAGTTGTTGGGCAAAGCAGAGAACAAATACGAGTTTGAAACAGAGATGAAGTTTGCATCACTGCCTGAGGAGGATATCTGAGACTTATTTAGCTAATTACAAGTGTTCTCACAACAAAACCAGAGAATTTGACTAAACACCATTTGAATAATTACTAAATAGTCTCCCATAAATTGGCAAAAAGAGCAAAAGTAAAAATGCACTATAAGAATCATGAAGTACTTATTTCTCTTAATGGAAATAATTAAGATTCTACAAAGATGCTAGTTACCTTGTACTACACAAAGTAAAACGTCCAGGAGAGACAAAATAATATATATGAATGATCACCCAGTAGATTGTTTAATTTTTTGGAAAATCTTAACTATTTCTTTTTTTTTTTTTTGAGAGAGATTTTTTGCTATAGGGAATGTGCACTTGCCAGAGAGACAGAAAAAAAAAAAAAAAGAGAGGCAGAAAGCAAGAAATCACCCCACCCCTGGGGGATGGCCATGCCACAATCCCTTCTCCTCCAGTCTCCTTGGGATTCGGGGCACACACACCAGTGCGTGTATTTTAAGCCACTGGGTCTGGGACTCAAACTGCAGTCAGCTAAGAAGGAGTCTAGCGATATAATCATTACGCCATCTGCTGGTCCCTGAAAGTCTTCAAATTTTAAGTAAGGAGGCCAGCAGGTGATATGGGTGGTTAAGGCTCTGAACTCCCACATGACTGACCACAGTTTGAGTCCCAGACCTGATGGCTTGCTTTCTCACTTTCTTTCTCTCTCTGTCTCTATCTTTGGTCAAATTTTAAAAATAATAATGATAATGAATACAATTAAATAAAATAATTCTTTTTGACAATCTTAAATAAAATTGTTCATTATATCTCTTTTATTCTTTTTTTTTTTTTTTGAGAGGTTTTTGCTATAGGGCGTGTGCGCTAGCCAGAAAGACAGAGAGAGACAGAGAGATAGAAAGCGAGAAATCAGCTCAGCGACAGAGAGAGACAGAGAGAAAGAAAGCGAGAAATCAGCCGCCGGGGGGACGGCCACACCACAATCCCTTCTCTTCCATTCTTCTCTCGGGATCTTGGGCACGCATGCACACGCGCCTGGCTTGAGTTTAAGCAACCGGGTCAGGGACTTGGTCAGCTACATGGGGGTCCAGCAACATAGCCAGTACGCCAACTGCTGGTCCCTCTACATCTCTTTTATTCTAATTGCCAGTTTCACACCCTTACTCAAGTATCACACACACTGGATTGAAATAGATTCCTGACCCCGATTTGCACACCATAGATTCAGATAAATACCTGCTCAGAAATTTCTTTTTGTTATATACTTAGGTCAAACGCTAAAAATAAACCAAGACTTTCAGGATGGAAGCTCTCAAGTGGGACATTCCTACTTCTCGGCCTCACAAAGTCAAAGCCAGTGGTCTGCACCCATTTACTCATGACCGCTTTTGATTCCATTGTCTCCATCATTTTTCAGCTTCCATCTTCTAGAGCGCGTAAGAGAATAAAGACAAATAAAATTAAAAACATGTTGTGCTGAGCACTTTTTTCCGTTCGTTTTTAAACCCATACATATGGTAAGGGAAATAAAATCCGGGTGTTTCTAACTCATTTTCATTTAACTCACCAAAATGTTCTTTTTAAGAAGAGAACTGACATTCAACCAGTCTCCTCAACAGTTTTTCTTCTACATACCAGTCCCATTTGGTCGACTAACAGCTCCCGAAGTTCAAGGTTGGTTCATAGCTTTGAACCCAGAGACTGAGACTAAGTTTAACACTTCACAAAACAAACTTGCTTTGCTGTGACCCTCCCTGAAAATCATCCCAGTTGTGCTTTGGGCCTGAGGTTTTGTCACTTCTGCTCATACCTGTGTTAGAGTGGGGGTGAATGCGACAAGTGAAAGCAGAACAGACCGAACCAGGGTGGGAGGCAAGGGGGGAGGATCGAGGGAAACACAGAACTAGCTTGAGGTGTACCATAATGACCAGGACACACGCAGGACCAGCAGTGAGGAGAAACCCTCCGGCTGTGTGCACCCCAGCTCTCACACTAACTAGGCATAAGCTAGGCAAAATGTTACCCATCCAGTCTGGGCCACAAGATCCACAGTTCTAAAAATGAGAGGGTAAAATTTACGAAATTGGATGAGATCATGACTACTTTTCCTTCTCTCCCTGACACTTACATTACGTTATGGATTTATCCCTGAACATAAAGCAAGTCAAACCACACAGAGTTGAGCGTTCATGAGAATGGCCCCAAATCAGCCTTCCTTCCACCTCGGGTTCTGTCTCTGCCCTCTCCACTCTCCACACACCCCAGAACATTTTCTTGACCTCTTGGCTCCTTTGCTTCGTGTCCCTATTGATCCACTTCTGTTTCATGTCCCTATTGATCCACTTCTGTTTCATCTTCCCATTGATCCATTTCTCCGCATCTTGAATCTTCTGCTTCATTCTGCCGTCCATGCCTGGACATGAATCAGTTCTTTTCGTCCTAGCATGGGATTTGCCCCCTGGTTTGTAGTCTCTGAATCCCTTCCTGTCTGCAGTCACAAAAGGCCAGGTTTCTGGATCAAACAGCTCTAGAAGTCTGCATATATCTATCCTGAGAATTGATTTAGACTTAACTGAAGCTTTAGTTAGGTGTACAACTAGACAATCAACTATTAATCCAGGATAACTTTTACCAAGTATTCTGCTCTAAAACCATAAACAATCTGGAGGAAAAGGCAAATTACTTCCAGCCTACAAATGTAATTATAGGATGGTGTTTAAATGGACATGTGTTTAACTTTTTACTTAAAAAGAAAGGTCACTGGGTCATCAAAACTTCTGAAAAACATTGTTTGCTGTTTTTCATGGAGAAAAGCAGCCTGTAAACTTTGGCACAATGTTTGGTCCAGATGGGGCAGTGTGGCTGTGCTGACCCTGACGTTCCTTCATTAAAAGGAACAACAAATTAATATGATAAATACTGTAAATATTATAAATCCACCAGCTAACATCTGTACACTTTAGATTCCACTTCTGCTTGTGATAATTTTGATGTCTTTTGGTCATTTCTCATATTTATCACTTTCAAGATTTTGTAACCATGTGTGTGAAAAGTTCTTTGCCAAGTTTCAAGGCCCTTGGAATTTCCGTATTTCTCCATTTGGAACCAGACTTAAGCTCTTCCAGGCTCTGTTTACTTCTAACTAATGATGACTTCCTTAACCAAATGGGGGGAAGACTCTTGAACATATATTAAAATGTGTGGATGATTTCTGAGACATCAAATAGCTGGAATAACAAGTCAACATTTTGATGAGTTAAGTGTAAATTAACTAAAAACATATGAACTAAATTCTCCTTGAAGCACAGATGGTTTGAGAAACCAAGAAGTGCCTGGAAAAAAACATGGCTTTTATTTTTTATGAACCCCCAAAGTTTGAAAAAGTAGTTGGAGATTAATTTCCATCTGTTTCCAATTATAGCTTTAGATTTTTAATAGATTATATCCTTTTTGTTTGTTCATTTCATTGTGAGCCTGGATCATCTAAGTCAGGAAATTCCTTTTTTTTTCTTCCTTTACCTCTTTCTTACTCAAAAAGGACTGGGCACCAAGGAAAAGAAATTCATCTTCTGAGGGAGGAGGGTCCTAATCTGATGGACTGAGGGTCAAGATGCTGTTTGGCCATGCTCCCCACTGAAGGCACACGGGAAATGTCAGGAATCTCTATAATGTGCTAGTGCTAGTTTCTTTTGTCTTGGTGCAAATTTTATTTTTCTTCTAAGTTTTGGCCATGGGCTCATGCACTCACCGGAGAGAGACAGAGAGAGGGAAAGTGAGAAGTCGCCCTCCCGCCACAGGGAGGATGGCCATGCTACAATCTCTTTCTTCTATTGTCCTCTTGGGACTTTGGACATGCATGCATTCTCATTCAGCATGATTTTTCCAAGCCTCCAGATCCGGCACTCAAACCATGGTCAGCCATGTGGGAGTCCAGTGCTTTATCACTATGCCACCTGCTGGCACCAGAGGTACTTTTCTTCTATAGTATCAGAGTGCTAAGTCTTGATGCTCTAATACAGACTAAGAAATGTGAGATAGCCTGTGCTTGGCTTGCTTTCCTTGGGCTCTGTAGGCCTCCACTGGATCAGGTGAAAGGGAAGCTGTGGGTGGTGAAGTGAGCCCAAAGGATGTTGCATTGTCATTGAGACCAATGTTCTATTCATAATAAGGGAATATCTTGCTTAGCATCTTTTGAATATACCTCTTCCAGGATCTTGTAGGAAGAAGGGATAATGAACCAAGGCCAGATTCTAGATGCCTGGGTCAAAAATTTTTTTTTTAATTTTATTGAGTGTCATTTTTCACCTGATACTTAGAATACTATTACCAATATTCAAGGTATCTCTTCTCTCTCTCTTTTTTTTTTTTTTTGTTTTGTTTTTGAGAGGTTTTTGCTCTAGGGTGCATGCACTCGCCAGAAAGACAGAGGGAGACAGAGGGACAGAAAGCAAGAAGTCCCTCCCCAGGGGTTATGGCCATGCCACAATCCCTTCTCCTCTGTTCACCTCTCAGGATCTTGGCCACACACGCACAAGCACCCGGCATGAATTTAAGCCACCGGGTCTGGGAATCAAACCACGGTCGACTACATGGGAGTCCAATGACGTAGCCATTACGCCAACTGCTGGTCCTAGAATTATTTATTTCATTTATTTATTTACTTCATTTATTTATTTTTAATTCACAAGAGATGGACAGAGAGAGAGAGTGAAAGTGAGAAGATAAGCCACCATGCCCAGGACTCTAACTGCAGTTATATGAGGAGTTCAGTACCTTAACAAGCATGCCACCTTCCAGCCTCCCTTATTTAATTTTTTTTTAATTTTTCTTAAAATGCTACACTCACCAGAGACAGAATAAGAAAGAAAGCACGCCACAGTGAGGAAAGGTCACACTGAAGTCCCCTCTCCTCCATTTCTCCCTCTTTTTGGGACATTGGGCATGCACACATATGTACCTGATGTGTTTTTCAAGCTGTTAGGTCCAGAGCTGCCTTAACCACCACACCACCAGCTGGCCCGTATGCCTGGCTTTTAAGGTGGGGTAAGAATTGAACCTAGACCTCCCATGTGGCCTTAGTCTGACACATTGCATTGTCAACGGCAACAACTGGGACTGGACTTTAAGTGCTCTGTGTTCACTTTTTTAAATGTTAAAAATAATACATACTTGTTTTACATGCAATATAAATTATAAAGGAAAACATGATCACATCCCCAAATTATATAACTATTAATAGTTACATCACTCTTGATAGAGGCAATTTTGTTAGGCCAGTAATATAATTTCAAATCTATTTTCTATGGTTTCTGTTGATGTTTTCAAAGAAAAAAAATTAGTTCATATGCTACCACGCTATTTTTCAAGTTGTTCCTTTTATTTGAAATTCCATTCTGAAGTTCCTTCTGAACCAGTAGCTATAGCTCTCATATATCTACTTAAATCACACTTTAATACTCTTTATCATTGTGGCCTGTGGTCTGTCCAATCGTTAAATCGATCTTAGGTCATTTCTTGTCATCAGCCACACTATAGAGCTTTGCTGTTCAAATCCTTGTACTAGGTCCTTGCCTTCTGAGGCTTATGCAGTATTGATGCCCAAAAGTGGAATGCCTTAGCCATGTTGTATGGATACGTTTCATTTATAAAAGGGAGAGCTACATTACTTCTAAGAGGACATGTATAAGTGGATAAGAATGTCCATTTCTCCATATTTATTTTTGCACATATGATGAATGAAAAAATAAAAACTCTTTTTTTAAATAATTATTTTATTTAACTTTATTTATTTACTTTTTTATTTATTTTCATTTGACCAGAGAGAGAGAGAGTGAGAAAGTTGCTAGATCTGAGATGTGAACAGCAATCGGCCATGTGGGAGTCCAATGTCCTTAACCACCATGCCACCTGCCAACTGTTAGTTTTTTGGGAGTTATTTTCTATTAGATTAATATCAGTTTTGTATTCCTCAGCTGTTGATAAGAATATATTTCTGTAATTTAAATTAATGATAATACATTTTATTAAAAAAATTGCTAATGTAAAATTGAACAAAAATGTTAATTAGTTAAGTCATGTATCCATGTGGGAAGAAGTACACCACTAACTAATAAAATTAAGATGTAAAACAAAGAGTCGGAAGGTGGTGTGATGGTTAAGGCACTAAACTCCCACATGGTCAACCATGGGATTGAAAATCATATCGGGTACATGTACAATGCCTGCCCGAAATCCAGGAGACGGATGGAGAAGGAATTGCAGTGAAGCCATCCCCCTAGGGGGGTGATTTCTTACTTTCCCTCTCACTGTCTCTGTTTCTCTCTGTCAAGCATACACACCCTATGGCAAAACTAAAGAAAAAAAATGCAAAAGTAAATTTAAAAAACTGAGAGATGAATTCTGTAATAATGCTTACCAAAATAGCAGTAATATATCTGGGTGTTGTTTTGGAGAACTTTCACATTTTACTCTAAAGACATATTTGTATTTTTATAAATTTGTATACTATGTATTATTTTCTTTTTTTGGAGAGGTTTTTTGTTTTTTGGGGTTTTTTGCTATAGGGCGCATGCGCTCACCAGAAAGACAGAGCCAGCCAGAGAGACAAAAAGCAAGAAATCACCCCCCGGGGAGGTGGCCACACCGCAATCCCTTCTTCTCCATTCTCTTCTTGGGATCTTGGGCACACATGTACATGTGCCTGGCATGAGTTTAAGACACCAGGTTCAGGTCTCAAATCGTGGTCGACTGCATGAGAGTCCAGCAACAGCAAATACACCAACTTCTCATCCCCAACTATGTATTATTTTCTATCTAAAAAATACATTAAAATTCTCATTGATTAAAAAAAAACTGATTGCAATATGGCTTATAGTTGTAATGTCGTTTTCTCCATGCAATAAGACCTCCTTTTTTAGCCCTTGCTAGTATTAATATATTATACTAAATTTGACTTTGTTTCCCAAAAACTTTGAGGCTCAGTGTATGGCATGATGGTTAAGACACTCGATTCCCTTAGAGCTGACCACAATTCAAGTCCTAGAGTCCATGGCATGAAAATCATGCCAGGTGCAGGTGCATGCATGCCCAGTGTCCCAAGAAGACAATGGAAGAGAAGGGACTGTAACATGGCCCTCTATCCTGGGAGATGATTTCTCACTTTCTCTTGCTCTGACTCTCTGGCAATCCTATGTGCCCTCTGGCAAATAAATAAATAAATAAATATATAAGGTAAAATAAAAACTAGCAGGCTCAGGCTGGTATTCTCCAAAAAATAAAAATAAATAATGTCTGGGCTAAATTTTGCTGGCTACTTAGTCTTAGACTCAATCTAGTTAAAAACAACTAGTTTGGGACCAGCAGATGGCATAATGGCTACAACTCCCATGTAATTGACCACAGTTTGAAACCCAGATCCAACGACTTAAAACGGGCGTGTGTGTGTGCATGCCCAAAATCCTGAGAGGAGAATGGAGGAGAAGGGATTGAGGCGTGGCCGTCCCCACTGGGAGTTGATTCCTTGCTTGCTTGCTTGCTTTCTGTCTCTTTCTGTCTCTCCGGTGAACACATGCATGCTATAGCAAAAAAATCTCTAAATAAATAAATAAATAAAATCTATCAGGAACACACTTCCAAGTAGAGAAAGTGTGTCCATTCAAACAGTATTTCAGTTACCAAGGTGATGTTCTCTTAAATGCCGTGTTAGATATGGGTATTTACCAGGTCTCTCTGATGACTTTGTTTTTAATTGTCAGAAGGAGCCGGCTCACAAGAGAGTGTGGAACAGGAAGCACAGTCTAATGGGGCATGGTCTTGCCGTAATCCTTTTTCCTCCATTTCTCCATCTCATCAATATTGGTGGCATAGCATGCACATGTACCTGGTACGTTTTTCAAGCCACCGCAACTAAGATTTGAACAATGGCTATCCATAGGGGTCGTCTGCCTATGTACTGCTCTCTGCTGTGCCACACGGCCAGCACACTCCACGACTTGACAAGAGTCGAGCTGTGTCTAACAGTGACACACATGTCTATAGGAAACTAATTTCTAGGTTGGTTCTGTGGTATCATATTCTTCAATGTTATTAGTCATTAGTAACTTTCTTTCTGCATAAAGTATGGATTGCTTTAGTTAATTTTTTATTTTAAAAAAATTATTTTATTTAACTTTATTTATTTGTTTGTTTAAATTTGACAGAGAGGGACAGAGCTAGAGAAAGAGAGCAGGAAAGTGAGAAAGCAAGCTACCAGGTCCAGGACTCGAACTGCAGTTGGCCATGTAGGAGTCCAGTGTACTCAACCACCACACCACCTGCCAGCCCCAAGTTAATCATTTTAATTACATATGTTCGAACAATAGCATAAACAAAAAAACTTTATACTTTCATCAATAAATTGCATAAATATTTAAAGTTATGACATATGATTAAATGAATACACAAACTGATCAATAAAATCTATGGAAAATTCAGAACTAAACATTATATTATATACTAATACACTCTACAATATAAGATACATTATTTTATTCCACTATATCATAATATATGTAATAAAATATATAATAAAATTCACATTTCAAATAAATTAAAAGACAGCTTTAGTTAATAATGTTAGTACAATTTGGTAAACATCCACAAACAGTTCAGTCCCTACCTCACATCTTACACCAAAATAAATTCCATATTGACAAAACTCAAAAAATCATGAACCTGGAAGTATTACTAACTTGGGAGAAATATTTCTATAGTTTCAGAGTTAATATTCTTTTTCTAATATGCTACAAAGGTAAGAAATAACAAACTAGAAAACTGAATAATCAGATTAGGGTAGGAAATTTCTGCATATCAAAATACATCATGAAGGGACCAGCAGTTAGCGTAATGGCTATGTCGCTGGACTCCCACATAGTTGACCGCGGTTTGCGTCCCAGACCCGGTGGCTTAAAACACACCAGACGTGTGTGTGTGTGTGTGTCCAAGATCCCAAAAGGAGAACGGAGGAGAAGGGATTGCGGCATGGCCATCCCCCCTGGGGGGTGATTTCTCGCTTTCTGTCTCTCTGTCTCTCTCTGCCTGGCGAGCGCACGCACCCTATAGCAAAAACCTGTCAAAAATAAAAATAAATAAAAATAAAAATAAATACATCATGAACAAGTCAGACATATGACAAAGCAGTTTTTTTGTAATCAAATATCAGGCCAATTGGTAGTGTAATAGTTGAGGTGCCTGGATCCCACATGCCCAACTGTGCAAATCAGGTCTTGGACCCACTTGCTTGAAGGATGCACTTGGAGCATGTGCATACATGCCCAAAAGCCCTAAAGGAGTGATGGAGTAGAATGGATTTTGGTACGGCTGTCCTTCATGGTGAGCAGATAAGTGGGGGTTCTTTCTCTCTCTTTCTCCAGCAAGCAAACACACTCCTTGGCAAAAAAAAAAAAAAATTAAAGTAGCAAAAGTTAAATAGCATATCCCAAATTAAGAGCCAACATTTTTAATTCATAAAGAGCTTCTAAAATTCACTAATACCAACAAACTGGTGAAAAGTTTTAAAATGAAAAAACAAGTGCAATTTTTTCTTTTGTTTTAATTATTCATTCAATTTTATTTATTGTTATTTTTTAAATTTCCTATAGGGCACATGTGCTCACTAGAAGAGGGGAGGGAATGAGAATGCAAGCCACCAGGTCTGAGACTCGAACTGCAGTCAGCCATGTGGGAGTCCAGCACCCCAACCACCGTACCATCTGCTGGCCAACTGCAAATTTTTAAAACATCTTTAAAACTTACACATTTGTCAGCCTCACTCACAAGAAGATAAATGCATATGAAAGCTGTGAGATACCATTTTAACCTCTCACCATCAAAGATAGACAAAGTTACAATCTTTTAGTAAAAGCAAAGGGAAATAAACATTTCTGTTCATGTTGATTAAAAACTGTATGTCATAACAAGTCTATTGCAAAGAATCTTGATGGTAAAAAAAAATCTATGGTAAAAAAAATTATATTTGACATAGTAATTTTAATTTTGGAATTTTTTCCACAGATTAACCTGCACATAACATATTGAAAATAACACATTTTGTTTTAATTTAATTTAATTTTATAAGTTCTTATTTATATTCAATTGTATATCTTTGTGAGATCCAGTATGGTTTTTCAAAGCATGCATGCAGTGTATAATAAATCAGAGATATTACCATATTCATCATCTTTAACTAAGAATATTACATTACCGGGAACCAGCAGTTAGCATAATGGCTATGTCGCTGGATTCCCACGTAGTTGACTGCGGTTCACGTCCTGGACCCGGTGGCTTAAAACTCACGCCAGGTGCGTGTGCATGCATGCCCAAGATCCCGAGAGGAGAATGGAGGAGAAGGGATTGCGGCGAGACCATCCCCCCTTGGGGAGGGACTTCTCGCTTTCTGTCTCTATGTCTCTGTCTGTCTGGCGAGCACACACGCCCTATAGCGAAAAACCTCTCAAAAAAAAAAAATTACATTATGTTGTGCACCTTCAATTTTCATTCTATCACTTGTTTTCTGTTTTGTTTTGTTTTGTTTTTGATACACACTCACACAATATCATTTTAAAATAAAAAGTGTTTTACCATACCATTCCATAACCCATTTTTCTTGTTTACATGCATTCTTGTGTCTTAAATGTTTTATCCTGAGCCCTTTCCCCACCCTTCATTCCTTGTGCAATCTCTCATACCTACAGTTGCCTTCTCTGTTTCTCCATCTTCGAATCTTTCAATTCCTTCCATACAGTGTAGACATTCAGTTTATGTAAAGCAAAATCATATTGTGTTTGTCTTTCACAGTCTGGCTTATTTCACTTAACATTAAAACTTCTAGATTCATCCATGTTTTATTGAATGAGAAAATCTTACTGTTCTTTATGGCTTAGTAGTATTGCACTGTGTATATGTGCCACATTTCTTAATCCAATCACCGACTATTAAGCAAGGTCAATTCCATGTTTTAGCTATTGTGAATATTGCTGCTATAAGCATGGATGCACTAGTGTCTTTTGGCAAAGTGATTTCTTGTCCTTTGGATAAATACCCAAAAGAAGGATGACTGGGTTATACAATAATTCTATTTATAAATTTTTGAGAAGCTTTCATATTGTTTTCCACAGTGACTTAACTAGTTTATATTCCCACAAATAGTGTACAGAAGTACCTCATTGTGGTTTTGATTTGCATTTCTCTCATGTAGGAGATGTTGAACAATTTTACCTACACTTTCTGGCCATTCAATATGTCTTCTTTGGGGTATCACCTGGTCAGATTTATTGTCCATTTTTAAACTGGATTATTAGAGTTCTTGGTAGATAAACTGCTTGAGTTTCCTATATATTCTGGCTAGCAATCTCTTATCCGAAATATAATTTGCAAATATTGTCTCACATTCTGTAAGTTGTCTATTTATTGTTTCTTTTGCTGTGCTGTGCTTTTTAGTTTGGCGTTATCTCACTTGTCCATGTATCAAGTTATTGCTTTAGAAATGTTGTTTAATAAATCTTTGCCTAACCCAGTGCCTTCCAGTCCTTACCCTGTGTTTTCCACAAGTAGTTGTATAAGTTTGGGGCTTTAGGTTTTAATCTTTAGCCTATTTTGAGTTAATTTTTGTTAATGGAGAGATATGAGTCCAATTTCACTTCTCTGCCAGTGGGTATTGAGTTTTCCCAACACCAGGTGCTGAAAAAGTCTTTCTTTTTACCCACTGGATTGCCTTGTACCCTTTGTCAAAATCAGTAGGCTGTATATCTTTATGAGGTTCAGTATGGTTTTTCAAAGTATGCATGCAGTATGTGATAAATCAGTATGTGTCAGAACCATACCATTTTGATTATTATAGTTTTGTAATGTATTTTAAGGTTGGTTAATGAGATGCCCCCAACTTTATTTTTTCCACAGTATTGCCTTGGTGACATGGGGTCTTTATGTTTCCAGAGAAATTTTATGATTTTTTAATTTTATTTGTGTGAAGAGTGTTGCTGATAACTTGATAGAAATAGCATAGAAATTGTAAATTAGTAATATTTTAATTATATTGATTCTTCCCATCCAAAACCAGAAAATAATTTTTTGTATCTCTTTCTATTTCTTTTTTCAGTTTGTAATAATTTTTTTAGATGTTTTTGCTATAGGACGCATGTGCTTGCCAGACAGACAGAGACAGAGAGACAGAGAGTGAGAAATCCCCCCCAGGGGGGATGGCCACACTGCAATCCCTTCTCCTCCATTCTCCTCTTGGGATCTTGGGCACTCACACACATGAGCCCGGCATGAGTTTAAGCCACCGGGTCCA
>NW_006207768.1:559265-579356 GCF_000334495.1 Tupaia belangeri chinensis
TCTCTCTCTCTCTCTCTCTCTCTCTCTCTCTCTCTCTCCTCTCTCTCTTTCTCTCCTCTCTTTCTCTCTCCCTCTCTGTGCAAATTGAAACAAATAAATAAATACATAAATAAATAAATAAAGTTGAATAAAGCAATTTCTTTAAGGAAAGGGATAGAAATCTGTCACCTCTTTAGCTAGATTTTTTTTCCTGGATATTTTATTTTATTTTGAGGGATTTTTGCTACAGGACATGTGTGGTTGCCAGAAAGACAGAGAAGCAGAAAGCAAATGAGCCCCCCGGGGGGGTGGCCACACCACAATCCCTCCTCCTCTATTTTCTTCTTTGTGACTTTGGGCACGCACCCACATGTGCCCTGCATGAAATTAAGCCACCAGGTCCAGGACTCAAATCTAGCCAACTACATGGAAGTCCAGTGACATAACCATTATGCCATCTGCTGGTCCTGATATTTTATTTTTTGTGTGACTGTTGTAAATGAGATTGACTTTTCAGTTCTGCCTTAGTCCATTCATTATTGGTGTATTAAAAAAAAACTATACATTTTCATATATTGGTTTTGTATACTGAGATTTTACTAAAGTCATTTATCACTTTTAGGAATTTTTCCATGATTCTTTAGGATTTTCTATGTATATAATCATGTCATATACAAATAGGATAAATTTAATTTATTCCTTTCCTAAAAAATAATACACATTAGGAATGAAGGTTAGGGCACTGATCTCCAAAATGGCTGACTGCAGTCCAAGTCCCAGACTTGGCAGCTCTCTCTCTCTCTCTCTCTCTCTCTCTCTCTCAAGTGCATATGCCCTATAGCAAGTTTAAAAATAATAATAATGATAAATAAAATTAAATAAATAATTCTTTTTTAAAAATAGCACACATTGAAGGATATTCACCACAGCATTGTTTACAAGGGAAAATAGGAACAACCAATAAGAATCTGGTTTAGTTATGTTACTTTTCTGCATTTTAATACTATAGAGCCATTGAAAAGAATGAGCCAGTTCCATGGATACTGACATATTGATAAAGATACATTAAGTGTGGGAACCAGCAGTTAGCGTAATGGCTATGTCGCTGGACTCCCACGTAGTCGACAGCGATTCATGTCCCGGACCCGGTGGCTTAAAACTCACGCCGGGCACATGTGCGTGTGTGTCCAAGATCCCGAGAGGAGAATGGAGGAGAAAGGATTGCGGCGTGACCATCACCCCTAGGGGGTGATTTCTCACTTTCTGTCTCTATGTCTCTCTCTGTCTGTCTGGCAAGCGCACACACCCTATAGCGAAAACCTCTCAAAAAAAAAAAAAGATGCATTAAGTGAAAAATGGAAGCTACACAACAGTGCAGAGAATGTATGCTATAAATTGTCTTAAAAAGAAAAATTACTTCTATACATATATGTACAGGAATAGGAAACCTCTGGGAGTAAAAAGAGAAGAAGATGCTATAAGTGAAAAATGGAAGCTACACAACAGTGCAGAGAATGTATGCTATAAATTGTCTTAAAAAGAAAAATTACTTCTATACATATATGTACAGGAATAGGAAACCTCTGGGAGTAAAAAGAGAAGGGATATAGAGATTATCTCTGTGGAGAGTAACATCGAGTACCTAAGGGACAGGGGTAGGATGGAACTTGCCTCTCGCCATGTACCTTTGTCACACTTGGAAGAGTATTCCTTTTATGTATTCTAAGCAGAGTCCGTCCTCCTAGTCAAAGGTATTTTCTTCCACCTCTACTTCCCATGTTATTGAATGGATGTAGAAGACTGAAAGAAAGAAAGCTTCTCTAAATACTAAAATATGTCCTTAAGTGTCATGCCAGAAAAACTCAGATTATAAAGTTTACTATCATCCTTATCATAGAGACGAGGAGAGAGTATAATGAAGGGGAATTTCCTACAGGACAGAAGTGAAGTGAGGACATTCAGGGACCTAGGAAAGAGCCAGAGATGAAGAGCCTGAGAGTAGATGACGACCAGTTCTGGCATGTGGTGATCAAGCCCTGTGCATGGGGAACTGGATCCCATATAGCCAGCCGTGGTTTGACTCATGGCTTTGGGGGTTTGAAGTATGTACCGGGTGTGTAAATGTACATGCCCCAAATCCTAATGGAATGGAAAAATGGAGGAAAAAGAATTACAGTGTGATCATTCCCCACAGAGGAATGCCTCTCTGTCTCTGCCTCTCTCTGTTTTTGTCTCTCTCTTTGGCAGGTGCACATGTCCTTTGTCAAAAAAAATGAAAATAAAAGAGTGAGATTGAGATTGATCCCAACGGAATAAGTAGACATAGACATACCCAGAAAAAAATATAGAGAGAAATTCCAGGACAGATTTTCTTGTTTTCATTTTGTTTGGTCGTTTGGACATAGCCTGAGAACATTTCACACATCCTAAAGAAACCCCACGTTCATAAAACTACCTGAATAAGAGGGATCTATCAATGCAGGTAGACTTAAGATAGTACCACCAGTATCCTCTGGCCTGTTTATAGAATGTTCCAGATCCAGGTCTTCCTACCTGCTCTGACGAGAGGCCGGAAACATACAGAATAAATATGTGGACTTGAAGAGGACCGAGGTAGCACTAAGGGAGGCCACAGGGTAAAGGTGTCTCATGACCAGAGTCAAGGCAAGGACCAGAAATTGCAGAAGTAGGAACCAGGGCCATGTCCAAAGGGATTCAGTAGGCTTGGTCACCTGCAGGAAGCATCGGGCAGAATACCCGTCTCCAGATCTTATAGACATTCTACAGGGAGGCTAGTGAGGAGTCGGTAGGCGGGATACACAGACCTTCCCCTGCTTTCATGAGAACACATGCAAAGCCTCGCTTGGAGGACTATTTCTCTGTAGTCTAAAAAGGATAGTTTGCCACACCAGGCTGAGCAAGGCCTTACATACATGCTGCAGGTGGGATTTGTTCTCACTCCAAAACAATGGATGGCTTGATACAATGCATAGGCAGTCACGAGACATAATTTATAAGTAGCTTAAAATACACAAATTTAATATATTCCTCTTACATCATTTTATCATTTATTTGTTTATCTGCTGTAAGTCAGCTAGAATCCTGTTTGTCATAAATACATATAAGTCATAAGTATATATTCTGACAGTAATGGTGTAAAAATCAATATTATTTTTTGTTCAGGGCTAATAAATATTGCATATTCGCAAATGAGAATTGTATTTTTCCCTAAATATTTCTCAAATAGGAGGAAACTGCAGAGGGGAGCATCAATACTTGCTATCTGTTGGAATCCACATCTAACCTTGAATATGCAGCCAGGACTCCAATAAAATCTCCATTTTTAGTTTTACCTCCTCCAAACACATCAACATGGCATTTATCCCAAGCAAGGGCAAAGTGTGTGTGTGTGTGTGTGTGTGTGTGTGTGTGTGTGTGTGCGTGTGTGTGTGTGTGACTTGTGAATCTAATAGGCACAAAAATATCTTCAGGTAAAGCAGCAATCAGCTATTTAAGCTATTTATAGTGCTTTCAGGTATATTTCCAAATATAATATGAATATTCTGGGAAGCCCCAAAGTATTTCCTGCCTTGAATGTTCATCAAATGCTGGAAAATTACACAAGAGCAATCAGATAAGGCAGTTAATATGGCTGGAACCAATGCAGCTGCTTTACTCCTCCCTCTAAGATTAATTACAACTAAATTAATGTTACTAGCAATGATTCATTTACAACTTAGGTGCAAAGTAAATGAACTAGGCAAATTGGAATTGGCACTAACAATTTCTTATGCCTCAGCAAAGCACCCAAATCCCAATCAGCTATTACGCACAGACTAAGTTCTCCCCCGAAATGGTTCAAGTTTATAGATGTAGTCTTTGGTTTACTTTTACGTTCTCATGTTTTTTGAAGCAAAGTTTAAATATAAAAATAACCTTAGTTCGTGGGGTTTTTTTTTTAAAAAAAAACTTGGATATACAGCATATATCATCATAGGAAAACAAATGTCTCAGTCTCATTTACACAAAATAGCGCAAAATGTTTGCCTCCATTGTGATCTGTTCGTATTGGTTTTAAGACAGTCTGTGGGTGGTGTTTAAACACAGCCCACACCGGGTCCAGCTGCATGTAGTCTTAGCCAGTTTTCTTTTAAAATGAAGAGAATTGTAAATAAATACTCCAGAGAGCTATGAAACTACACAATAGCTGAGAAGCCCTGGCCCAGAGTAGACTTCCCGGGCGATCACACTGTAGTCTCCAACAGATTTTCCTAAACAGAGAGAGAGCGCCACACAATATGGGATGTCCACTCCTTGCCGTAGCACCTTCCTGCATACTTACAGATCCATACAATCAGAGGATAAAAGACAAGGGACGGCATTCTCTCTCCTAAGCAAGCTAAGGTATCAGTCAGGAAAACATAGTTACGATGACTATGCACTCAAATGGCATTGAGAGGCAGTGTGCGGATAGATGATCTATGTTCTGTTTGTTTGTTTAGCTTTTTGCCATAGGGTGTGTGCGCTCACTGAACAGAGACCAAGAAGGGCAACGTGAGAAAACCCCCCTGAGGGGCAATGGCCATGCTACCATTCCTTCTTCTCCGTTCTCCTCTTGGGATTTTTGGGCACATGCACACACATGCCCAGCCTGAGTTTCAGGCCTCTGGGTCTGTGGCTTAAATTGTGGTCTGTCATGTATGAGCCCAGCACTTAACCACGATATCACCTGCTGGGCCCCAGATAGAAAATAAAATCTCAATTCATCAGATATTTTGAAGAAACACAGATAATTGTTAGAACCATTCAAATTAATCTATTTGAACATGTGACTTTCCTATAAGAACACTGTGAGTCATTGTAGCATGGAAGGGCAGGGCAGGATGCAGAACAAGGATCTGACTTGGAAAGTGTTCTCATTTCTTTAAAATCAACAATTTGTGTGAGCCACCAAGTGATGTGGTGGTGAGGGCAGCTGGATCCCACATGGCTGACTGCACAGTTCTAGTCCTCGACCAGCAGCTTGGAAAACACACCAGGCACATGTGTGTGCATACCCAAATCCCAAGAGAATGAACGTGAAGGGACTGTGGTGTGGCCATCCCCTTGGGAGATCCTCTCTCACTTGCTCTCTGTCTGTCTGTCTCTTTCTGTCTCTCTCAGTGAGCACACGTACCTTATAACAAATGAGAAAGAAAAAGAAAATCAACAAAGGACATTCTCAGCCTGCAGCATTTATAAAATTTCCAAGTACCATTTAACCCAATTGAATGACTGTTTCTATTTCAAACAAGATTTCTTCAAAAGACATGTAACTCCGCTGAATTGCATAGGATAACCAGATAAGCTTCTCAAAGCTTTTTTCTTTTTATTTCTCAGAGGGAAGATATTTTAGTACTTTCTTTATTCAAAGCACTTAGAATAGTGCCACCTGGCATTATATGTTGCTTGATATTTCTTTATTGAATTAACTACATATCTTATTCTTTAAGACTTGAAATTGTTGGAGATCGATGATTAAAAATAGTATGTTTTTTTTTTTAAAAAAGTAAGTTTTCATGAAGAAAATGTGACAGCTATCTTTATCATTTTTAATTAACCTTTGACCAAATTTATTATAAAGTCACATGTACTTCTTAATTGGGAACATAAAACATTATTAATGCTTAATCTTTCTTCTGGACAGATAAAACTCTTTCAAGGTCCTTTCAGGTGGCATTTTTAACACAACTGAAGATATGGATTTTAATAATTTTGAAGAACATTATTGGCTGACCCTTAGTGCAAAAGTCAAGTGCCGTGCATTGGGAGCTAGATCCCACATAGTTGACCGCAATTTGAATCCTGCCAGTGGCAGCTTGGAAAAACACACCAATGCATGTTCTACATGCATGCCCCAAACTCTGATGGATGGGGAAATGGCGCACAAAGAATCGCAGCGTGACTATGCCCCTTTGGAGTGCGTTCTCTTCCTTCCCCTCTCCTTTCTCTCTCTCTCTGTCGCACACGCATGTGCCCTCCTAGTAATAAAAAAGAGAAAGAAAGAGGAAAGAAAGAAACAGAAAGAAAGAAAGAAAGAAAGAAAGAAAGAAAGAAAGAAAGAAAGGGAAAGAAAAGAGAAGGAAAGAAAAGAAAAAAAGGAAAGAAAAAAAAGAAAGAAAGAAAACAAAGAGAATGAAAATTACCAGATTAACTGTAAACTTTAAGTTCGATCCTAAAACACTAGAAGTGAGCTGATGAGTTGAGCAAAGCAACTAAAATTTTTAAAAGAAATATATCGCAGTAGACAGGCTCAGTCAACGTAAAGATGAGCAAGAGAGTGAAAAACAGAATCAGCCACAAAATGCAAAAATGCTAAATACATTAAATATCTCATAATTGCACTCCAACAGGAACAGTCTTATGCAAAAGTGGAACAATACTACACGTGACTAACACAGCCAGGGTCAGAGTCACTCTTGTCTCTTCTTCAGTGTCTGCCTGTTCTAAGGGCTCTTACACTGCCCAGCTCCTTACACACGTTACCTTAGTAATAAAGCACTTTTTATCAGCTCCTTTAGGTAACACTTGTCTTTTTAAGTTCAAAGCAAAAGCTAGGAACTTTACTTCAAAAGGTGGACTATGTCTTTATTTCAATATCTCGCTCAGCTGAAAAAGAAAAGGTTTTCTGAACAAGAAGGTTCTTGTTTTTTTACCTCATACCACTGAGACTTTCTCCTACATTAATTCCTATCGTGGCCACACGTGTATAGCTGTGTCCTCGAGAAATGCAAAGGTGAAAAAACGACAGTGAGTACCATTAGGAAATTTTAAATCTGGAGGGAATTTGATAGATGTAGGAATAGAAGGTATATGAGTTCTATATAGATACACCATGAGTTTGTCTTTTGTGACATTCAGGTGATAAAACAGTAACAGTCAGAAATCCAAAAGTTTACAGTCTAGCTCTTAGCTAAATTCTTGTGAATTTCTTTCTTTCTTCCATGAGAAGACAACCAACAGGGTCCTCATGCCACACTCCACTCCCCAGCCCCAGCCAGATAAGATCAGAGGTATGTGTGCGTATGCCTAGTGCGTACAGGAAGGTCTTGGGATGTAAACCAAGATCTTTCATGTGTTGGTCCCTTTGCATTACCACTGTGCCACCATCTGACTCCTTGGTATTGCTCTTCAAAATGAAACGAAAGCCTTCTTATTTAAGACATACGTTTTCGTTGTCTTTAATTACCCAGCATCTTTCAGAATAATGAAAAAGAATTGAGAGAAATATTACACATGTCTATAATACATCTTCAACCACTTTAAAGTACATGACTGGGGGAAGAGTAAATTTAAATGTATTTTATGGTACCTGTGTACTGTGCGCAGCTATGCAAGGGGTCTTCGTAAAAGTTTCTAGAAAAATCTACATTATAAAAAAAAAGATGCATAGATTTTATCCATGCATTGTATTGAATAATTTTTTAAAGTTTATTTTATTTCTGGAGAGAGAGAAAGAAAAGAGCACTCTTGACACGGTCTCTTCCTACTGCAGGCCACTCCCAGCCCTCCAGCTGGCCAGGATCACTGGTGTAACCTGGGATCTCAACCACCACATTCCACGTGACTCCAGCATTGAAGCACAGTCCCCTGCCACTTGTGCCACGGCCGCTGGTTCTAGTTTACCAATCGTCTGTAAATGCCAACCTACTATCAACACGTCATTGAAAATATGTACTGGCCGTGTCTTACACCTCTAGAATATGTGATTCCTTCATCTGCAATTCGGTTGTATGTAATCGAAGTATTGTCTGTCTTTATGAAAGCAGTTTAGTCTTTTCTTGATATAACTGAGAGCCAGGTCTTTAAAAATAAGAAAGATAGGACCAGTGGATGGCATAATGGTTATGTCACTGGACTCCCATGTAGTTGACCACGGTTTGAATCCCGGACACCGAGGGTTAAAAGTCATGATGGACACGTGTGCATGCATGCCCAAAATCCTGAAAGGAGAGTGGAGGAAAAGGGATTGCAGCATGGTCATTTCTCCTGGGGGAGGAGGGGTTGATTTCTCTTTTTCTATCTCTTTGTCTCTCTTTGTCTCTCTGACAAGCTCAGAGACAACATGCGCATTAGTTTGCTTATTTCCTTTATAAGAGACAGAGAGGCACCTCTGATGGAGTCTCCGCATTGCCATCCTTGCTCCAGCCCCGTAGGCAGCCAGGGTTATGAGCACACCCATGGGCACACCCAGTGTGTTCAGCCAGTCTCAGAAGGTGAGCCCAGAGCTTTCCCATGAGGCTCCAACAGCACGCAGCAGCACCTCTGCTCCCTACACTCCCACAGCAGAGCCAAGAGTGTAGACCTTCCGGACCAAAGAACCGGGAAGAGGTCCAACTTCAGGCTATTTCTGTTTTGACTCTGCCACACTACCTCAGGGGAAGGCAAAATCCAACTACCTTTCTTTTAAAAATTGGCCAGGGAACAATACAAAGAAAACATAATGTGAATCAATACATTGACAAGCCGTAGCACCTTCATAGTCAAGTGTATATCTGCTTCTTGCAAATGAAAAATTACTGACTAGGGGAAAAGATTATTGAAAATAACAAATGGCAGTTTTCACCGCATCATTACCAGAGCCAAGTCTGATGAATAAGGCGGTGTTCAAGATGGGTAGTTCGAATTGGGGTCCAAAATGAGCTGTAACTCTAAAGCAATTAAATTGACATTATTAATGACTTGCAAGCTGGCTCTTAAATCAATTCCAAACCATGGAAATAATTATATAGCTACCCCAAACTCCTATGATCGACAGATTTTATTTGTATGTAAAATTCTGATGATGCGTTTCTTTACTTTTCGATAGTTCCAATATGTCACAATTCATTGTTCAACAAACATTTGCTCAAGTCCTATATGTGCCAGGAAATGTTCTAAGCACTAGGGATACTTTGATGAAAACAAGTGAGCAAATTAAAATGCACACACACACACACACACACACGCTTGTCCTCATAGAACCTACATTCTCATGGGTGGAACTACAATAAATAAAAGTAAAGAAATTACATATCATGTTCTATGTCGGTAAGTGCTATGGGAAAAACATAAGAGCAAAGTTAGAAGAGTGGGGACAGGTGGTGAAATTCTGAACAGGGTGAGTGAGCAGAGGATTTCTCACCAGAAAGACATTTAACAAAGGCATAAAAGAGGTTAGATGTGAATCATGAAGGAAGAGTGTTTAAAGAAGAGATTAGTAAGAATGAGCAGGTGGTGTATTTGAGGCAGCAAAAAGGCTAAGTGAGCCAAGTGACTGGTGTCAAGAAAGCAAGGAAGGGAATTGTGGGGAATGAGGTCAGGGAGTGAACAGAAGGTCTGGCAGTGTAAGCCCAGTAAGGATTTTGGCTTGTACTCTGGTAAGATGGGAAAACTGGGTAGGGTTTCCGTGATTACATTTGTGTTTAATAGAATCATTATGAATGTCAAATTTAAAATAGTCTGTGAGGTATGTGAAAGATAGAAGCAAGGAGACCATGGCCAGCCCCACGGGCTAGTAGATAAGGGAGCCAGATCAACATGGACAACCTAGTGGTTCAAATCCTGGCCCCGGTGGCTTGCTGGGTGTGTATGTATGTGTGCCCCAAATCCCAACAGGAGAAGAAATGGAAGAGAAGGGATTGTGGTATGACCATGCCCTGGGGAGAGGTGTGTTTTCTTCCCTTTCCTCTCTCTCTGTCTCTCTCTCTGGTGAAAGCACACTCTCTCTGGCAAGTAAGTGAATAAAGGAAACAAGGAGACCAGCTCAAAGGTGAGTGTAATAATCCAGAAAAAGATGGTGGTGCATTGGATCGACATGTTAGCAGGAAAGTGAAGAGAACAGATTATATTTGGGATGAATTAAGAGGCAGAACTCAGCAGAATTTTCTGCCAGATTGGATGTGAAATGGAATAGGAAGAGAGAAGTCAGGTCATGGAAAGCCATTAAGAGATGGGCAAAATTACACGTCATGCACATTCTGGGCATATCTGATCCTGGTGAAAAGTGTTCTTGAAAATGGTGAGGTAAAGAGCATTTGGAGCGGGGAACCAGCAGTTAGCGTAATGGCTATGTCGCTGGACGCCCACGTAGTAGACCGCCGTTCGCGTCCTGGACCCGGTGGCTTAAAGCTCACGCCGGGCGCGTGTGCATGCGTGCCCAGGATCCCGAGAGGAGAATGGAGGAGAAGGGATTGCGGCGTGACCATCCCCCCGGGGGGGTGATTTCTCGCTTTCTGACTCTAATGTCTCTTTCTGTCTGTCTGGCGAGCGCACGCACCCTATAGTGAAAATCTCTCCAAAAAAAAAAAAGAGCATTTGGAGCGGATTTGAAAAAAAAAAATGAAACTATGATGTACTGTTATTTTTTAAAAAAAAGAATGAAGTACTAGTGCATGCTATTATACCCTGTGAATAAAACTTGAAAATCTTATGCTAAGTAAAAGAAGTCAACATTAAAAAGGCTATGATTCTGTTTATATGAAATCAGCAGAATAGATAAATGCACTAAGCGAAACACAGATTCGTTGTTGCCAGGTCTGGGGGAGAGGGAAATGCGGAATACCCTATTGGAAAGGGTCAGTGCAGTGGTACCATGGTAAGACAATGTGTGGTGAAGCTGAGCCCATATGCAAAGGTCTCTGGTTCACATCCCGAGGACTCCCTGCATACACAGGCATGCACCATGGCTGGGGGTGGATTATGATGTGAGGACTCTGTCAGGGGGAGTCCACTCTCTCTTTCTCACTCCCTCTCTCACACTTTATCAAAGAAGTGAATAAACTTTAGGAAATAAAGGATCAATAATTTCCTTTGGGGCTGTTAAAAAATGTTTTGGGAACACCAGCAGATGGTGTAATGGTTACATCACTGGACTCCCATATAGTTGACCATAGTTTGAGTCCCGGTCCTGGCAGCTTAAAACTCATGCCAGGTGTATGTGTGTGTGTGTGTGTTCCCAAAATGCCGAGAGGGGAATGGAGGAGAAGGGATTGCATGGCCATCCCTCCTGAGGGGTGATTTCTCACTTTCTGTCTCTCTACCTCTCTCCGTCTCTCCGGCAAGCACATGCACCCTATAGCAAAAATCTCTCTAAGGAAAAAAAAATTTGTGTAACCAGTAGAGACGAGGATGCACATTTTGAATGCACTAAATGCCATTGGACTATTCACTTTAAAGTGCCTAATTTTATATTGTGTGAATTTAACCTCAATAGAAAATGAAAGAAAGAGGAACTGGATAGCGAGGGGGAGCAGAGTAAATACAGGTTTCTTCTTTAAGAGATTGGCCATAAAGGAGAACAGAAGAAAAACGACAGGACTGTAGCTAGGGAATAATATGGGGTCAAGTGAAGATTTAGTTATTTTTTTCTTTTCTTTTTCTTTTATTTTTTTAATGGAAAAAGAATACGGTTGTAAGCTGAAGGAACTGACTCCCTCAAAGGGAAAAATGGATGATGCAGAAGAAGTGAAATAGAAATTATTATTCTATTGCTATACTTTTTCATTAAAATACCACCAAAAAGCAAAAACAAACACACACAAAAAAAGCCCATCTTTCAAAATCCACTTATGTAACTTTAAACCAAATACTACTGGTATCTAATCCTAGCTCCGCCACCGTCTGGTTCTGCATCTTCTTGATGTCTCCCAAATCCTCAAAAATTGAAAATAAGAGAACTGAATTAAATTACCAAGAAGTATCTTTTCTGTCCTAGAGTTCTATGATTTTTTTCTGCTATTCACTGACTTATTTCATTATGAGAGCTAAGAATAACCTTATAAAGTCTACTTTCTCCACATTAATATTATTGGATCTCCTCAAACTTCCTCTAAAAAAAAAATTGTAAAGCTATACTGATTTATAGCTGATTAAATGGAAGGAACACACAGGATGAGCAGAGAATTTCAGACAAACTAGATGCAATCAGAGACATCTGGGTGGATTTACCACCACAGCTTAAAGACATCTGGGCGACGTTAGTACTTGAGCTCTGGAAATCATACGTTCCTAAATCTGACATTACTTTGGATGAGCAACTTGTATCCTTGAGCTACAGATGCCTCATTTTGGCATGAAAATGCATAAAAGAAAATAAAAATCAGACCGTTTTTAGCATGCAAGGGTGAAATATCTTAATGCAAAACGCTAGCGTCTAAATATAAATCATGTGGTTTTGATTTATAGACTGCAGGTATGTGATAACCCACTGACACAACAAATTCAATGTGTCTGAAACAACAACATCACATTTCCCACCATCCTGCTACATGTGATTCGCCAGGCTTCCCTGCTGCTCTCCGTCATAGCCAGCTTCAGCTGAGGAACCATTGCTTCGGGAGCGCGCATTCCGAAGCTGCTCTGTTGGTTTCTGTGAATATATGTTGAATGGTCCTCAACCTTCTTTCCTGTGCTCTACTATTGTCTAACCCATTCTACTTGTTGACATGCATTCTTAAACCTGTTAAACACGTTTTTCTCGTCTCTAGTCCCATGCCCTTTCCAGGTTCTGGTATCCACCAATATTCTCTATTTCTTCTCTATCCAAAGCAATGATAACTGTTGGAGAGGGTGGACATATTTATTTCCTGATGATTTGATTATTACACATTGTGTACCTGCTTTGAAATACCATACTGTATGAAAATGTACAACTATTACATGTAAATTAGAAATTATACTAAAAATCATTCAAACAAACTGGGATCATTGCTGACTCTGTATTCCTGTTAGGTTCCTCTCCTGTATCTGACCATGTGTTGAAGCCTGTGCCATCGACCTCTATCTCGTCCGTGACCCTTCTCACAGCATTACCGCTGCTTTCCGCATGGACCCCATGTTTTCTGGAGCCCAGACTGCTATGAGCTTTTCCTAAACATTCTATTTGTTCCCCACGTTCCAAGTCATGCCACTTTACAAATGAATCCTCTTCATAGGCAAAACCAACCCTTATAAGACTGGGCTCAATATGCGCCTCCGATGGGACTCAGACCACAGATGGATTTGAATATCAATGTCTAGAGCTGAAAGACAAGCCTTTTTTTCTTTTCTTTATTATTATTTTGTTGTTGTTGTTAGGGAGATTTTTGCTAAAGGGCATATGTGCTCACCAGAGAGACAGAGAGAGACAGTAAGCAAGAAATCACCCCCCAGGGGGGATGGTCACCCTGCAATCCCTTCTCCTCCATTCTCCTCTTGGGATTTTGGACATGCACGCACACGCGCCCAGCATGAGTTTTTAGCTGCTGGGTCTGGGATTCGAATCATGGTCGACTACATGAGAGTACAGTGACATAACCATTATGCCATCTGCTGCTCCCAAGATAAGCCTTCCTGGAATGTGACCTATTCCCTATTTCTAATATTGCCAGGATACACATTTTACCCTCCTGCCAACAAGAGCACTCCTATCCCAGCATAATGACGATAGTTCCTAAAACATACTCATATCTTTTCTTTGTCATCCGTCCAGGCAGTTACCTACTGGGGCGGAGGCATCTAGAATCAGGAAGAGATTAGGAATATTGGAGCAGTAAAGAGAAAGGGCCACTGCTCAGTTTTGACTTCAAAGCTGGATCTGAGGAAGGACACGATGTAAAGATTTTAGACTCAAACTGCCACGTCCCTACTCTGCCTTCCACACAGAACCAGCATGGCATCACTCTTCCACCTTGCCTCCCCCCCTCAAAAATCGCCCACTACTCATGCGGTAAATACACTTAACAGAAGGACCCCTTCACAGGAAGCAGCGTGCACTGTTGGAAGGAAGAACGTAAGGCTCCTAAACAGGTAAGCAAACTGCTCTTTAAGAAGCCTGGCTTTGTTACCTTCAGGGAATATAATTTTACTTCATTAGATCTGCCCTATAGAACTTCCAGTGAATTCCACCCGGGAAACCAGAGACTGGAATATTTTGACTTCTGTAACAGCATTTGAGAGGAGGTAAAGAGAGTGTCAGTGTCCCAAAATGACATCAGCAGTATTCTCTTTGAACAACGAGATGCTTGAGTTGCTGGAATTCATCCTTTTTGACTTCTAGAAGGTCATATTAGGCCCTAATATTGATATGCAATTTTGCGTTTTATTGTTTGAAATTGTTTTGTGAAGAAGCTGGACATTTTTTCCTATTTTTGGTAAAATATCAAGATTTGACGTACAGGCTCACTTTACAGATACACAGCAAGTCCAGTTCTAGACTACTACAATAAACTGAATCTGAGGGGCCGCCAGGTGGCATGGCAGTTGGGGGCTCTGGACCCCCACATGACCAACTGTGGCTCAGGTCCCAGAACTGGCGACTTGCTTTCTTGCTTTCCCACACTCTCTCTTTCTCACTCTGTCTCTCTCTGGTCAAATTTAAATAATTAAAAAAATAAATAAATAGGGTTCAATGGAATAATTCTTAAAAAATAAAAAACTGAATCTCACAAAAAAGCAAGTCAGAGGAATAATTTTTCGACTTCCCAGTACACATCGAAGTTTACACTAGTTCATGGTCTATTAAGTGTGCAGTGTCTTTGTGTCTAAGAAACAGTATACATATCCTAACTAAAAATTGCTTTACAGTTAAAAAACGCTAACACTCATCTGAGTCTTCAGCGAGTCATCATCCTTTTACAGGTCTTCCTTCAACATTGAGAGCTCTGACCCATCAGGGTGATGGTTGCTACAATCCCTTCTCCTCCATTCTCCTCTCGGGATCTTGGGCACGCACACACATGCACCTGGTGTGAGTTTAAGTCACCGGGTCTGGGACTCGAACCATGGCCAACTGCATGGGAGTCCAGCGACATAGCCATTACACCAACTGCTGGTCCCCAATTAAGTTTATCATTTTTGAGGGGCATGGTTTGCAACACTTCCAAGCAATCACAGTAGTAACATCAAAGATCCCTGACCACCAGGACCAGAGATGGCGTAGTGGTTGCATCGCTGGACTCCCATATTGCTGACCATTATTCTAGTCCCAGACCTGGTGGCTTGAAATTCATGCCAGTGTCTGTGCATATGTGGCCAAGATCTCAGAAGGAAAATGGAGGAGAAGGGATTGAGGTGTGACCACACACCCCTGGGGAGGGGGAGGGGAGAGGATGATTTCTCACTCTTTCTCTCACTGTGTCTGTCTCTCTTGCTTTCTGACAAGCACACGTGCCCTAACACAAAAACCTAAAAAAGAAAAGAAAATTACTGACCACCGATCACCATAACAGATATGATAGTAATAAAAACATTGGAAACATTACAAGAATTACCAAAAACATGGCACAGGGTCACAAAGTGAACACATGCTGTTAGAAGAGTGGCAGTGACAGACTGGGTCAAATCTTCCATTTGTGACAAACAACATATCTACAAAACTTAGCAGAGTGAAGCACCGTAAGATGAGATTTAACTGCATACTTACTATTAGAAACATTATAAAAGTATTAATGTCACCTTAATCTCGTAAAAAGTTCATCGTTCCCAGGTAGATAAGCTAGAGGGTGAGGAGGAACAGTGAGATAACTGTGTGTGAATGCCCTAAAAGAGTTTAGCATCATATAGTACTATAAATTTAAGGGTTTTAGCACTTAGTCAGATTTGGTATTAAAGTTCCTAAAATAGAAAAAGAGAATAGATGCATAAAACTCTAAAAGTCAATGATATTAGCCAAATTAACTTTAGTCCTCCAAAACTGTTACTAGTAACTAAAGGTAATTCAGTTCATCCAAGCTTTAAAAAAAAAAAAAAAAAAGTTAAAATTTTTAAAAATTGAGAAAAAAAAAAATGGAACCAGTAGGGAGAGTGATGGTTAAGAGATCAGACTCTCAAATGGCTGTCCATAGTTCAAGTCCCAAACCCAGCAGCTTGAAAATCACACTGGGCATGTGCACGTGTGTGCCCAAAGTCCCAAGAGGAAAACGGGGGAGAAGGATCATGGCATGGCCATGCCCCCTTAGGGTCATTTCTCACTTTTCCTCTCTCTGTCTCAGTCAGCTCTCCAACAAGCACATGTGCCCTGTGGCAAAAATTTTTTAAAAAATAAAATAATCAAAATTAAATTAGAACATCCCATGAGGCCTAAGCTATCCTCTTAACTCTTAAAACTAAGGTAATACTTATTAAATGAGATTTAAAAATATAGTTTATCTCTAAAGAAACTAAAAATTAGCCCCAGCTAGGTGCTACTTTATAGTCTGTTCATTCTACTCACTGAGGTTTACGCCTAAAGTCAGACTTGTGTTCATGGATATGTATATATCAGCTGTGCTTGCTATTGAAAATATTTAGATTAATTAAGATCTTTAGTGACTCAATAAAATGTGGGACAAAAAAGGCATAGAAAACAACCATGAATACCAGAGACAGTGTGGGAGGAGAGTGGGAGATGGCAGAGGGTGGGAGGGAATCAAGGATGGGAAAAAAAGCAAAATATACAGGAAACAAGAAATGGAAAATTATTTGTTGACGATAACATGTATGTTGATGTGCTTGATTGAGCCAATATACAGTGGATTCTGGATGGAAAATCTCATTTTGTATGCTATAATGATGTATAGTAAATGAATGTCAATAAATAAATTTAAATTTAAAAAAAAAAATTTTAAATTTTAAATAATTGGCTAAGAAAAGTGTTACCTGCCCTATTTGCTAACGGACTAAGTTGAGAGCAGGAGGGAGGGTTGTGGGCCCCTCTGCCGTGGGACTGGGAATGTGGACACAGGCTCCCTGGTTCATTCTCAGACTTGAATGATTAGATTTATTCATCTAGAAGGATCAAATTCATCAAAGAGTTTATTTTCACTATCATTATAGAACCAAGAAGATACAATCTGATAAATTTGATAAAATTTGAGAGAGATGTTTGTCAAGGGATTTTTATTTTCAGTGTAATCTGGTAAATGAAAAAATATCAGCAAGAATTACTGACTGTCACTGTGGCTGACAGCTAACATAACAGGCAGCATCATTCAGGATCATTCGGTGGTGGGGTTTTTTCTTAGCTCAGAATTGGAGTGCTAAGATGGAGAAGGTCATTTAAAGATGGTGACATGTGGCATCTGTTAACAAATGCTGGGTTGTATTTAGAACATGCTGAGAGCAGCACAGAGGCAGGAACAAAATGTTCTCTGCTCTTCAAGGCTCCTCTCTTCCACTGTGTAGATTTCCATCAATGGGTTGTATTAGGTAAATTACATCTGACCTTTCTATCCTCGTAAACACAAATGTAATTTAGTAGTTTATGCACATCGGAATAGGGAAAAAGAAAAAGTTCACTGTGTAAAGGAGGATTTGTGAAATGAAAACACAGACTTCAAAATGATACCCCTCATATGAACCTCTGTTTAATTCTATTGGGACGACCCTAGGGAGTAATAGGTTTATTCATTAGTTTGCTTGTTTTCACAGGTCGTTAAACTAACTCTCTGAGCTGGAACCTAATTCCCTTTTTTTGGTCCAAGTTCTCCCTGGGTAATCATCCATTTCTCTAATCAATGTGTATTGATAATAGCATGCAGGACAACAAAGGCTCAAAGGGATAGGTGGTATCAGGTGCTACAGTAGGCACCAGTCTAGCTTTCAGGAGGGAAGTTTCCTGAACTTTTGTTTGTTGATTGGTCGGTTTCAATTTGCCAAAGGATGAGTGTGCTCACCAGAGAGAAAGAGAGAAAGAAAGAGAAAACGAGACAGCATTCCTCCCGGGGAATGGTCATACCGCAATCCCTTTTCCTCCCTCTCTCTCCATTCAGAATTTTAGGCACACACATACATGTACCCAGCATGTTTCTCAAACTGGTAGGCCTGGGACTCAAACCACACAGTCAGCCATGTGGGATCCAGCTGCCTTAACCACCACACCACCGCCTGGCCCTCCTGAGTTTTTTTAAGGGCCTTGGAAATATTCATAAAATGTGCCACAGGATTTCTACTTTAACAAATTTTTATTAAATGAAATAAGAGACATCCTGGGGCCAGCAGGTGGAGTGATGTTTAAGGTGTTGGACATTCCCACATGGCTGACAATGGTTCGAGTCCTGGTGACTTACTTTCTCACTTTCTCTTTCTCTCTCTGTCTCTCTCTGGTCAAATTTAAAAGCTGAATGAATGAATGATTAAATAAAATTAAAATAAATAATTCTTAAAAGAGACATGCTGAGGGGCCAGCAGGAGGTGTAGTTAAAGCACTGTATTTCCACATGATGGGCCACAGTTTGGGTCCTGAACCTGGTGGTTTATTTTCTCACTCTCTCTGACTCTCTTTGGTGAGTGCACCTGCCCTGTAGCAAATTTTAAAATAATAATGATAATAATAATAAACAAAATTAAATAATTCTTCTTTAGAAAAGAGACATACTCAATGATTTTTTTAAATAATTATCTTATTTTATTTATTATCATTATTGTTCTTCAATTTGACCAGGAAGAGATACACAGAGAGAGAGAGAGCTAGCCGCCAAGTTTGGGACTCGAATCACAGCCATGTGGGAATCCAGTGCCTTAACCACCACACCACCTGTCAATCCCACTCAATGATTTTTTTATTAAGTACTCATTTAACTAATAATTAAAAGCAATTAATGCCCCATAACAGAAGGACATTTATATGATACTATACCTTTACAATGGAAAAAATTCAGTAATTACAATAAAGTTTGACAGGGTGCTCCCACTTTTTGAATAAATTACATTATACATACACATATAGATAGGGGTCTTCAAAATGTTATGGAAAACGCATATTACGAAAAACTGCATGGAGTTCAATTTTGTTTGCACCAGGGTAAACTCATATCAATATATTCTCTAGAAAGTTACAGGTCCTAATGAACTGTGAGTGTTTTTCTAAACGTTTCAAAATAAATTATGTATTACTTTTGTGACTCACACTAAAACGATCATTTTAAAATCACTTTTGAGAAAGTAATGACATAAATGATATTCAGGGTTATTTTGAAAGGAAGAGATAGACACCAAATAACACATAGAAAATAATTATATTTTTATAAATTATATATGTTTTAACACAAAGATAACAAGGACTGAAAGGAAACAATAAAATATAAATAGTGTCTGGGATAAACGATTATTGGTTTTCATTAACAGATCCTGGGTCATGTGTAAAACATGGTGAGACCATATTATTTGTAATATCAATTACTTTGTATTTTTATATTTTCCAAAATTCCTAGAATTAATTTGTTTGCATTCTTCAGCTTATTTTCCTAAGATGTATACAAATATAATTGAAAAATAAAATATATATATTTACAGTGACATGTTTAATATACACGTACATTACGAAAGGATTAAAATCAAGCTAATTAACATTTTCGTTGTATCACATACATACCATGTTTCTGTTTTTTGGCATCATTTAAGATCTAACCTTTTAGAAATGTTCGAGTTACAAGCCAGCCTTGAGATCTAGAGGTTAAGGAAGCTGGATCCCATGTGGCCAACCGCACGGTTCTTATTCTGGATCTGGTGGCTTGAAAAACATGCCGGGAGTGTGTATGTGCCCAAACTCTCGACAGGATGGAGAAATGGAGGTGAAGGGATTGTGGCATGACCGTGCCCTACTGCAGGCTACTTTCTCCCTCTCCATCTCTTCATACCTCTGTCTTTCTCTGGGGAGTACATATGCACTCTGCCCCATAAAAAGAAAGAAGAAAGAAAAAAAGAGAGAAAAAGAAGGAAGGGAAGAAAGAAGGAAGGAAGGGGAAAAAAGAACAGAAAGAAAGCAAGAAGGGGAAAAGGAAGGGAAGAAGGAAGAGAGAAAGAGAGAGAGAAGAGAAAGAAAAAAAGAGAAAAGAGAAAGAAAAAAGAAAGGGAAAGAAAAAAGACAAAAGGACGAAAGCAAGGAAGCAAACAAACTTGGAAATCACACTGGGCAAATGTGCACTTATGCCTGAAATACAAACAAGAAGAAATGGAAGAAAAAGGATTGTGGCGTGGCCACACCCTGTTGGAAGGTGATTTCTCTCTCTGCTAAGTGTATGGTACCCTCCGGCAATCAAAAAACTAAAAAGATTCTTATCTGTGAGCAGGCTATTTTATTTCTCTTTTTTCCTAATTTGAATGCCTTTTATTCTTTTTTTTTTTTTGGGGGGGGGG
>NW_006207768.1:580165-584230 GCF_000334495.1 Tupaia belangeri chinensis
TGTGCGGGGGGCGGGAGAGGTTTTTGCTATAGGGCACGTGCGCTCGCCAGACAGACAGAGAGAGACAGAGAGATAGAAAGCAGGAAATCACACCCCAGGGGGGATGGCCACGCCGCAATCCCTTCTCCTCCATTCTCCTCTAGGGATCTTGGGCACGCACGCACACGCGCCCGGCGTGAGTTTAAGCCACCGGGTCCGGGACTCGAACCGCGGTCGACTACGTGGGAGTCCAACGACATAGCCATTACGCTAACTGCTGGTCCCAATGCCTTTTATTCTTTTACTCGTCTAATTTATCTGGCTCGAACTTCCAGTACTGTATGAACAGAAGTGGTGAGGTGGTCATCCATATCTTGTTCATGGTCTTAGAGGAAAACCTTTCTGCTTTTAAATGTTGAGTATGATGCTAGCTGTGGGCTTATTATATATAGGCATTTTTGGGTTGGAGTGTATTCTATACCAAATTTTTCAAGCATTTTTATCATGAAAAACTATTGAATTTTGCCAAACACTCTTGCTGCAACTTTGAGATGATTGCATGTTTTGGGGTCTTCATCTGGTTGATGTGGTGTATTGCATTTATTGATTTGCTTATGCGGAACCATTCTGAATAATTTCTCATTTGATAATGGTATGTGATCCTTTTATGAGCTGTTAAATTCAGTTCACTAATATTTGGTGAGAAGTTTTGCATTGGAGATATTGGACCATAGTTTTATTTTCTTGCAGTAACGTTTGCCTTATAAAATGAGATTGGAAGTTTTTCTCCTCTTCATTTTTTTGGAAGCATTTGAGAGGATTAGCAATAAATCTTCTTTAAATGATTGGTGAACTTTACCAGCGAAACCACCAGATTTGGGCTTTTCTTTGGGAGAAGTTTTGAATTTTTTTTTTTCTTTTTGCCAGAGGGTGGGTGTGCTTGCCAGACTCAGAGAGACAGACAGCAGAGGAGGAAGCATATTATCTCGGCGCACAATGGTCAGCTCCGGTTCCTTCCTTTCCAGCTCTTCCTTCTTTCAGGATTTTGGGCGCACGTCTGCATGTGCCCAGCATGTTTCTCAAGCCTCCAGGTCCCAGACTTGAACTGTGGGGTCAACCATGTGGAAGCCAACTGCCTTAACCACAAAGCCGTGGAGTCAGCCCTGGATTACATTTTCAATCTCCTTACTTATTCTCAGCCTATTAAGATTTTCTGTTTTTTTATGATTCGGTCATGGTAGATTTCATGTTTCCAGAAATGTGTTCATTTCTTTGAGGTTATCTAATACATTGCATTATATCTGCAAATGGGCTAAGATAGCAATAATAGTAAATAGTGGTTGATATATAATTGTTCGTAGTAGCCTGTTCAGATCCTTTATATTATGTAGTATCAGTTGTAGTGGTTTCTCTTTTATTTGTTATTTTCCTTGAATCATTCCTCTCTTGTTCTCAGTCTAGCCAAAGTTTGGCCAATTTGGCTTACCTTTTGAAAAACTAAAACAAACACAAAATACTTTTTTTGACATAATATCATTGAAAAGAGCTACATGTGTGAGTATAAATTCAACAAGAGGGTCAAAAGCAAGGAATTTTTAAAAATAGACTCTTTTTTTAGTTTTACATTCCCAGCAAAATTTAGCAGAAGGTACAAAAATGATCTACGCGTCCCCAGCTCCAACACGTGCAGAGCCTTCAGGGATTCTTTTTCAATTTTGTTTTTCAAAAAGAATGGTTACAATTTCGACCTATACTTTTGGAAAGTAAATTTTTATTCAATTAAAATACCAACCAAAGTTATTTTTGGTCAGTGGTTTTTAAATACAATCATTTTTATATTCTAATTTTTATATATTATCACAACAAATCCATATGACTTTCATAGTTAGAGAGAAAATAGTTACAGGAAAAATAAAGAAATTTCTGCCATTCTAAGTGATCGTTTTGGTGTAGAAGGATCCAACTGAAAATTACTGTTGTATGTGTTTTTGTTTTCCCCTTAAAGAATATTGCAAGTAACATCTAAAAATCTCTTAGAAATGCTTTGCAATTTCTTTCAAACATAGCTGGGATCAGGGTTCAAAATAACAGGGCCAGCAGATAGCATAGCAGTTATGTTGCTGGACTCCCACATAGCTGACCATGGTTCAAGTCCCAGACCCAGTGGCTTGATAATCAAGCCAGGCATGTGTGCGTATGTACCCAGGATCCCAGGAGGAGAAAAGAGGAGAAGGGATTGCGGAGTGACTTTCTTCCCCAAGGGGGGTGATTTCTCACTTTCCCTTTTACTGTCTCTCTCTCTCCCTCTCTCTCTCTCGAGCACAATACAACGTAAGGGGGAAAAAATCTAAAAGAAAATCTATATATAGAAAATAACAAGCAACAGGGAACCAGCAGTTAGCGTAATGGCTATGTCGTTGGACTCCCACGTAGTCAACCGCGGTTCACGTCCCGGACCCAGTGGCTTAGAACTCACGCCGGGCGCGAGTGCATGCGTGCCCAAGATCCCAAGAGGAGAATGGAGGAGAAGGGATTGTGGCGTGACCATCCCCTCTGGGGGGTGATTTCTCGCTTTCTATCTCTCTGTCTTTCTCTGTCTGGCGAGCGCACGCGCCCTATAGCAAAAACCTCTCCAAAAAAAAAAAAAAAAAGAAAATAACAAGCAACAGAAAATGAAGTCTGGCTTCACTGACTCACACTTTGCCCAGGGTGTCACAGAAACACGAAGAAAGGCAACGTGATTTCTGCGCCCCAAGTTGGATTGTGAATGCCACTCAAAATGATCTGCTTAATATTTTCATTCTTGCAAAATTGACCTTACAGAAATCAAGTGGATCAAACATACAATGATCAAAATCATTTGATAAAACGTCAAAACTGATCCACCCAAGTCGTATTGCATGAGACAGCTTTTTCTCTCCTCTGTAGCTGAAGATGGGACCACGTTTGTTACGTTCACTTGTAGAGTCAATTCTTCAACCAGAATAAACTATGGTAAAAGGGAATAGGGAGAAAATAGCCAATAAATGGGTCCTCTGAATTTGTGAAAATCTAATTTGGCATAAAAGATCCTTTTTTAAAGTGTCGATTCCCTGCAAGTCTACCTGTCTCAAGGTGTAGACCTCTCCACTCCAGGAGTCTTTGGTGATGAGTGTGGTCCGACACACCGGCTCCCCTGGAGTGCACTGTGGGTATCTCTTTTTTTTTTAATAATTATGTATTTTATTTATTCATTCATTTATTTTTTAATTTGACCAGAGAGAGACAGAGGGTGAGTGAGAGAGAGAGAAAGTGAGAAAGCAAGCCATCAGATTCAGGACTCGAACCCTGGTCGGCCATGTGGGAGTGTCCAGCACGTTAACCACCACGCCACCTGCTGGTCCCCAATAGTGTATGTATCTCAATCGTGGCACTCACCGTGTTCAACAAGAATGCTTGCGCATTTGCCAATGTCCCAACAAGGCTGTTAGATGTGCCCAGCAACAACTTGGCCCTTGTTAAAGGTTGATTTGATGGTGTTTCCCATGTGAACGCCTCAGGAGAACAATAGCATCAGCTGATGCTTGGTGAGCACCTGTTCTAGGTAGCTGGAGTCATCATAATCCTCATAGCAAGTGAAAAGTTAGGCCTCTGCAATTTCACCAATGAGAAAGGTGAGGAAGGGAATTCAAGTTGTTGTCCTAGGTATCTACAACTGCGGAAAGTGGAAGAGTTCGGATTCCAAGCCACGTGGACACTTCGTATTACACCCTCTCTTAAGGACAAACATATAAATGAAAAGTCTCAGAAGGAACAAGGATGAAAGAGGCCATTTGTCTCTACCTATGTTTCCTGAAAGTCTAGAATAGCATGCCTGGGACACCCCAACACACATTACGGTAGGATTTATCTGCCACCACGGCTTCCATCTGCCTTTGCAAACTTATCACAATGTAGCACAAGCACAGTGGCCACTGCCCTTTTATCCCCACTTTAGCCGCATTTAGAAAGAGGTGAAATTGAAGTAGAATAAGGTATTAAAGGGCTTTTATAATAGGATCCACAATCGCTTACTATTAGAGCTCTTGAAAAACTCTAATCTTTCCC
>NW_006207768.1:584707-595954 GCF_000334495.1 Tupaia belangeri chinensis
GGACCAGCAGTTGGTGTAATGGCTATGTCATTGGACTCCCACGTAGTCGATCGTGGTTCGAGTTCCAGATCTGGTGGCTTAAACTCACGCTGGGCATGTGCATGTGCCCAAGATCCCGAGAGGAGAATGGAGGAGAAGGGATTGCGGCGTGACCATCCCCCAGGGGGGCGATTTCTTGCTTTCTTTTTCTCTGTCTCTCTCTGTCTTTCTGGCGAGCGCACTCACCCTATAGCAAAAACCTCTCCAAAAAATATATAATTAAATTAAAATTTAAAAATTAAATTAAAAAGGAAGGAAAAAGTCTCAGCCAGCCTCATGGCACAGAGTTGAGCTGCAGCACTGGAAGACACATGCTGACTATGGTTCAAGTCCCCCAAACATCACACGGGGCGTGTACATGCATGCCCAGGAGCCTGGCAGGCTAGAGGACCTCTCTCTCTCATGCACATATACATGCCCTATCATGAACTTTTTAATAATAAAAAAAGACCAGAAAAAGGCAAGTAAACCACACTCAAGGTTGATGAGAAGAATGTATAAAGGAAATATTTTGCCTTTTTGTAGACTCTCGTTTATCATACATCTTACCAGAAAGCAGGTCCTGCAGAACATGTCAGAGTTAGAGACACTGAATTTGTAGCTCCTTCTGGCTGCTTCTAGCCATGCTCTGAGTTTGATCCAGGCTAGCCTAACGACATGCTGACGTGTTGTTCCCCCACTTGGTTCAGGCTTTGGTGTGTCATCCCTCAGCCGGCAGAACAATCTTATGGTTTATTTGGCATGGGTACATAAAGGACCTGAGTTATGTAAGGCTATTAAATCCGAACCTGCCTAGGCATCTTTGCAAGGCTGTTAGCCTAGTTCATTCTAGGCAAATACAATTAAAGTCCTGGCTATTATTTACAGCAAATACCAGGGAAAATAACCTTAAGTTCCTGGTTTATTAACATTAATGCGGAAGGAGGAGGGGGAGGACTCGTGTAGAGCGTGTTCCGAGCTGCGGCATGCGCTGATTAAAACCCTACTTGTCATATTCTATATCGTTGTACTGTAGTTATAGTAAATGTTCCTTGTAATGCATTTTCAAGTACAAAAATTGCTTCAGAAAAGAGCATTTAGAAAACTAATTCTATTGAAACCAATGAAGTGTTGACATATTGCCTGATGCAGATTTGTTTAAAAAGGCTTGTTTTAAGTTATAAAAGTACAGTCCTGGAGGCAAAAAAAAAAAAAAAAAAAAAAATTGCAAGAGGACCAGTTAGGTTGTATTACATCAGATGAAGGTGGAAATGGATCCAATTATAATTTTTTTTAAGTTTGCTATAGGGTATACCTGCTCTCTGGAGAGAGACAGAAAAGAGAGGGAAAGTGAGAAATCAACACACAGGGGAGATGGCCATGCCACAATCCCGGCTTCTCAGTCTAGTGGCTGAGAGAACAGTGAGGCAGTCTGTTCAGCCCACCCCTTCTCCTTAATCCATTCCCGTAATTCTACCCCAGTCAGCTTCCCCCTTGCCTTACTCTATAGAATTTCAAACCTGCTGCCAGCCAGGAACTGGCTCAGAAAGCATTCATTACGCAGGCCCGGCGTTTATAATGTTTGCTGATGTGTCGGTGAATAGGAACACAGTGTAAATCTGGACTCAAGAGTGCTCTTTTTTGTCATCTAAATTGCTCCTATGTGATGTGTTCCCTACGCATTAGAAATCACTAGGGGTTTTGACATCCTCATCTTTCTGAAAGTAGCATTTCACTCCGCCTAACCCTGAGGAGAAAAAAAGGACAGAGAGAGTGTCTGCAGCTGAAAAGAGAGATACAGCATTAAGTGAAAAGCTGATTATTCACCTCAAACTAGGCCACTGGCTCCCACAGAAAACCTCAGTGCCTGCAGCCCTGCAGAACTCAAACATAAAAGCAGACATGGCTTGCATTCTAAACAGGCTCCCAGTGCAACCCAATTAAGCAGGGCAGTGATAAGAGAATGTTCCTGAATGGAAGGAGGGGCTGGCGAGGGCTGGCCAATTTCGCCATGGTCAGCTGCATCAGGGAACAGACACGCAGTTGTCCCTGGGGGTGGGTGACTCCAAATGCTGAACCCGGGGTGGTATTTAGGGGTATCTGCGATGAATCATGTGGAAACAGGGTTTCTGGTAGAAGGGGTGGTTTCTTTTGTTCACTGGGATGATAAATTCACCAGATTTGCTGTGGCTGTTTGCATCCATGATCATCTGTCTGGAAATATGAGTAAACAATTATTTTCCAAATTCTTTTCTTTTTTGGAGAGGTTTTAGCTATAGGACATGTACGCTTGCCAGACAGAGAGAGAGAGAAACAGGGAGACAGAAAGCAAGAAATCACCCCTGGGGGGGGAAGGCCATGCCGCAATCCCTTCTCCATTCTCCACTCGGGATCTTGGGCACACACGCACACGCGCCCGGCGTGAGTTTATGCCACTGGGTCCGAGACTCGAACTGCGGTCGGCTACATGGGAGTTCAGCGACATAGCCATTACGCTAACTGCTGGTCCCAATTCTTTTCCAAATTCTGTGCCTGGTATAACTAGGACATTCAATAGACTTTATACTATCAATTTTTTTTAATTGAGGTAAAATTCAAGTAACATAAAATGAATCATCTCAAAATGGACAGTTTGTGGGACCAGCAGTTAGCATAATGGCTATATCGCTGGACTTCCATGTAGCTGACCGTGGTTCGAGTCCCAGACCTGGTGGCTTAAACTCACACCAGGCGCATGTGAGTGTGTGCCCAAGATCTCAGGAGGAGAATGGAGAAGGGATTGTGGCATGGCCATCCCCCATGGGGAGTAATTTCTCACTTTCTGTCTCTCTATCTCTCTCTGTCGCTTTGGCAAGCGCACATGCCCTATAGCCAAAACCTCTCCAAAAACAAAAAAAGAAAAAGAAAAAAAAAATGGACAGTTTGGTGGCATCTACTATATTTAGAATGTCATGCTGCCACCACTTCTACAGAGTACCAAAATGTTTTCATCGCCCAAGAGGAAAACCCACATCCATTAAACAGTTACTCCCCAGGCCTCCCTCCCCTCAGCCTCTGGTAACCCCTCATCTGCGCCCTGTCTCTATGGATTTACCATTCGGGATAACTCATATCAATGGAGTCATATACTATTTGACCTTTGGTGTCTGGCATCTTTCCCTTAGCATAATGTTTTCAAGGTCCATCAGTGTTATCGCACGCACAGAGAAAGAGAAGGAAAGTGAGAAAACATCATTCGTAGGGAATTGTCAGATCATGAGCTCTTCTCCTCCCTTCTCCCCACAGGATCTTGGGCACACGTGCACATGCACCTGGTGTGTTTTTCAAGCCACTAGATCTGGAACTCGAACTGTGCAGTCAGCCATGTGGGATGGATCCAGGTGGGATTCAGCCACCTTGACTTCCATGCTCTCTGCTGGTCCTAAGACATTTACTTCTTAAGGGGATTCAGCGCTGAATTTCAGCCCGCTGATTCAGTGATGAATTCAGTCCGGCTGAAAGAGTTCTTTTGTAATTAACCAGTTTTTCAGTTGTGTAAATCTTCATTTTCATGCTTAGTCCATGCCAGGCAGCTTTTTTTTTCTTTTTTTCAAAAATTACAAGACAATTTTTTTTTTAAACTCAGAATGTGTTTTCCATTGGGACAAATCAAATGTCACTAGAGAACCAGGCTGGCCTAGAAAGCCTGTATAACGTGTGATAGCCTGAGCTGTAGTTTTTATCCACATCCTGGATCCCGAAAGCAGGAATCATCTGAAGCCAGGAAGAAAAGTGTACAGGGATGGCTCTGGTGCCATTTTGAAAGAATGTGGATTTGGCATTCCCGATATGCCTTCTTTATGACCCCTTGACCCCCAGGGCCTTTCTCCTCATGCTCTGCACTCACAAAACCTTGGAGCTGTCTTATGCATCCGTCTTCCCCCCACAATCCCTACTCCAAGTCAACCCTCCAGGCCCTTCAAAGTTCTCTATCCTCTGAAGATATTGTACCTCCCAAACTGTCAGTTCTTCAGTGCCCTCTGATAAGTGAATTCCAAAGAGTCCCTTGACTTTGAAGAAGTATCTTTATTGGTGAATACCAGATCTGGTGCCCAATAAATGTTTAGTTTATGGCATATCAGTAATGTATTCTTCATAACAAAAGAATTCCTTCATGAGTAGGCCAGTGTTCTCAGAGTATTTCTTTGATCGGTATTCTTTAGCCATGCCCTCTTTTCCGGCTTCCTTGCCTACCTCCCTTCTGAGCCTAGATACTCTAAGAAATTCATTCACATTACAGAGAGTAATTGCTTTTCTCAAATGTTCTAGTGTTGGTGATGAGAACTGATGGTAAGGCAGGTTCAGTGGAGCAGCTGCACTAAGACTTTGGATCTTTCATGTGAATCTGAGTTTAGGACAGCTTCTACTGGATTTTCATGAATGAGATTTATGACCATAGTCTTCTCACAAAGAACTTTTACATGCCCTTGCCTAGATTTGTAATAAAAAAAAAAAAAGAAAAGAAAGAAACTTAGGCTGACTTTGTGGCCTAGTAGTTAAGAGAGCTGAATCCCACATGGTTAAACACAGTTCAAGTCCCTGCCCAGACAATTTAAAAAACATACCAGACTCATGTTCATGTGTGCCCCAAATCCTGATAAGATGGAAAAATGGAAGAGAAGGAATTGTAGCATGACCACACACCATTGGAGAGGGTTTTTTCTCTCTCCCTTTCTCTCTTTCTCTGTCTTTCTCTTTCTGGCAAGTGCAAATGCCCTCTGGCAATTTCTTTTTTTTAATAAATAAATATAAATAGAAGTAAAAAAAAAAATCTTTGTTCTTTTTGCATCTACCTCCTTTTTAGAAATTCTAGACTATTCGTTGCATAAGGAAACTAGGCAAGGGCCTTACCATCAGTTCTCATCACCAACACTAGAATATTTGAGAAAAGCAATTACTCTCTGTAATGTGACACATAAGGAAACTGAGACCTAAAAATTGCAAGCAACTTGTGCAAGGTGATTTAGGTAGTAAGTAGCAGAGCAAAATTCCAACTCAGATCCGTCTCCTTCCAGAACCTTAACCCTAAATCACAACAATATACTACCCCAATCCATCAGCTATTCCAGAATCTTAGCTCTGGAGAAGACTTTTGAGACTATCAAGTCCAACTATTTCCTTTCTCAAGCTCTCATTATTTATATACCACACTGTGTAGGTCAGGGTCATCTAGAGAAATGGAGCCAGCAGGACGTGTATGTGACACACACGTGCACACATACACAGATTATGCTAGGGAATTGGCTCCCGTGACTGTGGAGGCTTGGTGAGTTCAAAATATTACAGCTAGAGACTCGGAGAGGAACTGTAGTTAGAGTCCAGGGGAAATCTACTGGCAGAATGCTTTCTTGCTCAGGGGAGATCAGTCAGAATTCGATTAAAGCCTACATGGATGAGGTTTACTCACATCATGTAAGGCTTTCCTCGTAGTCCACAAATTTAAATTTTCACCTCAACCCCCCCTTAAAAAAAATAGCAAAAACAACAAAAAACCTCCTTCGCAGAAATAACCAGAACCACTAGGCACCACTGACACAGGATATTGGGGTGCATGGGCCCAATGCCCAATGTAGAACAGTAGCAAACCCAATTATTTGTCTCACACACTCAAAGAATTAGAGACACAATTACAGAAAGGGGATAGCAAAGCAGAGTTTATTGAAGGAGAGAACAGCTTCCAGGCAGCAGGGAGGTCTCCTGGAAAATGAATCGTTGATTTAGGGCTCTGACCAAGGGTTATTATCCTAGCCAGAACGGTCTTGCTCATATTTTGTCCTCATGGGAGTCATGTGTTATGTATGTGACTCTGTACATTTAGGGAACTATACATTTAGGAAACTTCTGATAAATGATTGTCAAGTATTTGTCTGACCTAGGTTCCAGAATGTAGTGAGGACATGAAAAAAGCCATCCTAACTTAATCATTGAATCACTGCTGCAAGCTATTTCTTGGGAACAAGTAGTTCCTAGTGCAAGTTTGACTGTTGTGCTTACATCTTAAGGCCTTAGTTCTTTATTACCTGTCTCTTAGGGTTCTATCTCCTATCTCACCATGGCCTGCCCACCAAAAATTCACCATCACATCCCCTTCTATGCCATCATCCACATGTTCAGAGTCTCTGATTTGCCTAAAATGTGAAATTCGTGTTCTCGAACTAGCATCACGTGTGCAAGCCACATTCCACTCACTCACTATTCACCCAAGAGTCACTGGTGGAGCAACAGCTCTTAGTTGACTTTTTGATGGACAGTTCAATTTTTCTCATGAACTCAACCATCTGGGCTATGTCTCAGGAATCCCATTCTTTCAGATATGTCCACATTGTCCTGACCAATGAAACCCGCTCAGATTTTCTCTGAGGCAAAGAGGCAAATGCTTTGGTTAATTAGTGTGGTCAAGTCTCAGATTGAGAGACACATGTTTTCTTGGCCCACAGTTTAGGGTTTCATGCTGATCTGGTTGACACAGTTCAGATCGCTTTGACCCCTGCCGGAGTCGTCATCCTTGCATCTGGAGTCTAGTTGTAATTTGACCCATTCTGATGGTTTCCCTGTAATAGTCCAGCAAGACAAAAACCAAATCAGCCCATTTATCTTAATGGGCATTTTTTCCCTTCCTTTCTTCTTTTCCTTCTTTTTTTCTTTTTAGATGTTAGGCCTTGCCGATCTTTTGTTAAAAAGAAAAAGGAATCTGTGTATCTGATGGGCTTTGAAATACCATCTGGTGTTTAATGTTATTGTGTTCTGTTCTCACAGTGGTGTACTGAATCATATCTTAAAAGTTCAACAACCGTTCAGTCACAGCCACTATTCAATATACTGTCATTATCAAAGATTTGGGTTTACAAAATGCTACCTGGAAACAAAGCACACTTAGCAGGCTGCGCTCCCTGAGGCTGGCTCTGCTGCCTGAGCCTGGTCTTCTACAGTGAAGTGTGATTGTCTGACATTTGTCACTGCCCTGCGGATACTCAGCAGAACCTTTAATCCCAAAAATTGCTGGTTGAGTTACACTACTTTATGTGACAAAAGAAGCAAAACAGTTGTTACACTAAGACATAAGTCTAAGCATGCATTCTTTTTCTTTTATAAACACCCATATATTGGCAATGAATGTGTGAACAGACAAGCTTCATTTTCATCATTTAATATGTGCCAAGAAAGTTGAATGCTCACAGATACTCTGTAAGGGCTAAATGCAAGAAGAAAGCCCATGTGATGCATCATTTTGTTTCAGGAGGGAAAACATTTTGTCAGGAAAGACTCACTCCAGAATGTATCATTTGGCAGGTAAGAATTTTTTTTTTTAAGTGGAACACACACGTATATTTAGCAAGTTTCACAAGCTTACGCAGCATCATTAAATTTCGTCCGGATGAAACTTGTGCTTACCGCTTCTGGAATAACAATATGGCTTTCTCTGTTCACTTAATAATGATCTGGATTACTTGTAGGAAACACAGCCATAGAATGTTTTATGCAATAGTCATAAACAACCTCTCCTAAAACGCATTTTTGCTTTTATACCTCGGTGAACAGCTCCGCGTGAGTAAACGATCCATCCTTGAATGGTGTATACAGAGAGAAGATTGGCGTTGGACTGTTGTTTTAATAAACTGGAAGTCTGCCAACATTCTCTGGGAAGAGGACGAGGACATTAATGCTAGCATGCAATCTAGCCCGTGTTTGGATTTAAGACAGAATTTAATCTTCTTGCCTCCTTTCCTTCTTCCCCTCCCCCTCTCCAGTCTTTTCTTCCCTTAATACACAGTCTTTTCATGGAGTTAACTTGAGCTATCTTAAACAGCATGAACTAATAAAGGATGGCATTTTTAAAAGGGGAGACATTCATGAATGTTGGAATGTGGACCATTTAAAATTCTTTCTAAGGTACTTAGTTTAAGAGAGTGGTGATTAATGAGTTTATGTTATCTATCAAAATGCTTCCATCATGCTGCGGATATGACATGGGATTTATGGTAATGAAAAACCTGCAATCCATCCCTAGGATCTAAATCTATCAGCCCCACATTCATACAAAAAGCACTAAATGATATATTTGTAGCTATCTGAAAGCAAGATCATTTTTAAGAGATTATGTACTGCCAAAAGGGAACATTCTTAAAATACAGAAAAGGAAACGATTTCCTTTCCAACCTATTGCTCTAGCAAGCACCATACTACGAATATCAATCTCTGCCTGGAAAAAGAATCCTCAGCAGATGCTGATCACGTGATGAAGCTAGTAATGCTCAGTAAATTTCCTGTAATTTTCTCAGAACTCCTTTTTAATACATTTGCTGAGGGTCATACGGGTTTTCATTGGGAGAATCTGTAATTGCTCTCAGCGCTATACATCTTAGAAAGAGAAAATTCCTTGAATGAAACTCACTTGGCTCCAATTGCCAGCAAAGAGAATTAGAAAAGCCCAAGAACCAGCTCCATCCATCCTCAGGAGCTGGAGGAGAACATATGTGCCATCCTTCCCTCCCCCTTCATGAGGAAGAAGTTTCTGTTTCTAGAAGACCTTACAGAAAGGATGAAAATGTGTTTTCAAAAATTACCTACAGCTTCTTCCCAACACCCTCTCATGACAGTACCAAAATATCGACATAACATGCTCCATGTTCACAGGGTGCGTGAACATAATAGAGCCCTGGGATGAGCGTCCTCATACAGCTCCCTCAAGGCGATGAAGCGTGTTCATCAGCTGTGAGGCATGCTAAAGAAAGCTGTGTCTGTAAACAGTGAGAATCCTGAACTTTGAAACAGACTGGCTTCTCTAAAACAATTTGACCAGATCGAGTATATAGCCATAAAAATCTCCATCCCCATTATTCCGCTCTGAAATGCTGTGATGAATGGCAGGCAAAGGAAAGGAGTGACACCTAGGAAAAGCAGAAATATTTCTATAACCCTGGAGAATATCATCGCGTTGTGTGTGCCCTACCCAGGGAGCTGGGGAAATGTTCTTTACATCGTGAGGATGTAAAGAACGACCCATGTCTTAACGTTGTGGGTCGTCGTTTTCGTCAGGGTCATCGACATGTCAGGCATTTGGGTGCCCACATTTTCAGCTAATACGTTTTTGTATGTTTTGGACACCAGACAAAGAGTCCCACAGTGAAGTCTTTTTCTCCAGGCAGAATATCGACCTCCAGACGGTGGACACGAGCTTAGTGTGTTCCAGATCCGGCACCGGTTTGTATTCCTTCGCTATGTCTCTGCTGCTTTTGCTACTCTACCTGGGAGAGATGCAAAGGATTGAGAAACTGCTTAAGAGAAAGGAATCCCAGAGTCCACGGAAGGCGAGTGATAACAAGCCAGTGTGTGTGTGTTCTCTGCTGTGCAGGGTCAGGTTTGAACGGGGTGGAGGAGTCTGGTTAAAATCACAAAAACTGCCTGTGCAGCAGACAGCTTCTCCTTCCCCTCCTCCCCCTACTAACGCTGCAGAAAGTGCCATCTATCAAAATGCTCTTAAAAGCAGTCCCTGATGATGCTCGAATAAAAAGGCTGTAATGACAACTGTTAGGTGGGAGGAGTCTCCTTCCACCCAGCTGTCTGTCAGAGACCCTTTAGATTAATAGGGTCATACCCAGAACATAGCTCCCAATGGAGATGTTCTCTTTCTGTACCCTCCTGACACCCCCAGTTTGGCCTCGGGGTCAAAGTCACAGAAGGGGAAATGTCATTTCCTATTGATTATGTCAGTCTAGTCTTTTTTGGGGGAATGTGTGTATTTCTGGCCTCACTGATCTCACTCTGACCCAACCCCAAACACACTCTTCAGTACTCCTAGGTGACCCAAGCTTAAGAAAGAAATGAGCCATTCTCAAGTTTAAAAAACCACTTTTCTAGTTGACACTGAGGTTGGTTTCAGTTTTTAAAAAGAGGCATAATGCCAGCAAGATTGTCCCACTATGGTACCTGCCCCCACTGGCTCTCAGCATTAAAATGCAGTGAACTGTTTGTTTGTTTTGATATTTGCTCGCTTGGCAAGAAAGCCATGAAAATACTACTCTCATTTAAAGGCAGGCCATTGTTCTATTGCCAGACAGAAGAGGAAATAAAAGTTACATTTGTTATGAGTCAGAACGGTAGAAATGCTCATAAGAGAACATTCTTAATTGCTTAAATATCACAGGAAAAAAGAACAAAGCAGACTCATATTCCAAGCAAAAGCACTAGCAAGTTTTGCTCCTCAAGTGGAATCGCAAAGAAGAGAAACTAGTCAAGTCATAGAAATGACTAGAAAGAAAAGGAATTTAAGCTCTTAGATATCAGTGTGTGGAGGCTTTCTCGTGGCTCTGCTTGCCCCCACTCTCTTTCAGAACTCTCTCAGTGGCCTGACCATAGAGGGAAAAATCCCAAGATTAGTAATAATACTACGGTTGGTCATACTGCAGCCGGAGGCGGTAGAAAAGAATCATAACACTGGTGTATTTTTTATTTAAATGTTGATATTTTGTACATCATACTTTATTTGTGTCAATAATTTTTTATTTCAATTTTTGCCAGAGGGTGTTTGCTTTTGCCAGAGGGAAACAGAGAGAGAGAGAGAAAGAGAAATGGAAAGTGAAAAAGCACCACCCATAAGGCGTGGCCATGCCACAATCCCGCCTCCCCCATCTTGATCTCATTTCAGGATGTGGGGCACACACACATATTAGCATATTTCTCAAGCCACAGGGTCTGGGATTTGAATCGCATGATTACCTATGTGGGGTCTGGCCATTTTAACCACCACATCGTAGGCTGGCCTTGCGTAAATTTTTAAAAATATTTCATGAAAATATGATGTATCGGAGCCGGCAGGTGGCATGGTGGTTAAGGTGTTGTATTCTGACATGATCGACCACGGTTCAAATCCTGGACCTGAAGGCTTGTTTTCTCACTTTCCCTCTCTGTCTCAGTCTCTCTCTGATCAAATTTTAAAATGAATAATAATAAATAAAATGATATCATTCTTTTTTTAAAAAAAAAAAAAAAAAAAAAGTTCCTACATCTTACCTCTTGCCAGAAACACTCCATCCATTTTGGCTATGACATTCATTGCGTCACAGGGAGAAAATGTGCCCCCAGAAAAAAAGTGAATTGAGTGGCTGGTGGGAACGGGTAAATAAATAGCAGAGAAGGTCTAAAAGCTACAGGACTCAATTCCAAGGGCAAGTCATGGAGCCGGCAGGAATG
>NW_006207768.1:595985-624255 GCF_000334495.1 Tupaia belangeri chinensis
TCCATAAGCTTGTTTTTTAATCAAGAAACAGAACTTTAAAAGCTCAGGCATAATCTTCCACCTTAATCATACAGTGGGGAGAATGTAAAATGCTTTAAGAACCGTCCATCTTCCCACCTGAAGTTACCTAAGAGTTCAATCAGTAGATAGTGAAAGAAGAATTTCAGGGAATGTGATAAAAAGTATAAATATCAATAGATGCCTTAGTGGATTATACCAGAACACAATAAAGGAGAGGCTGTTTTCCAAGAGACCGCGTTTCCAGTGTGAGAGCTTTATACACCACAAAGAAGAGTTCCCAATTACAACAAATCACAGAACTCCGTGTGCAAGACGGAAAGTTCCTTCATGTCTCTGCAACTAAACTGACCCAAGCTTTGGAGCCTCCATTTTTAGTGAAAAATGTAAACTTGGCACAGTAAACTCAGCCACATCTAGCTTAGAATACATTTTCTTTGTTACAGATTTCTGTCCATTTCCATACTCTAAAAACTTTTCCTGCTGTCTGTCTTAGGTGTGGTAATGTATTAACAAACGCAACATTTTTACCTCCAAGTGTCAATTAACTCACTTAATCTTTACCTCTGAGTAATACAGGAGTATTATTTCTACTTTGAAGGTGCAGAAATTGACATACGAGGAGACCGAGTTGCCGAAGATCACACATCTAGCAAGGGATCGAACTGAGATCCAAACCAGTCTTTGGCATAGCCCCTGAGTAATAGAAAAGCATTAAGTAAGGTCTGGTGGCGGGGCTAGGGAAGATCTCACAGAATTATCTTTTCCAGGACCAGCAGATAGCATAGCAGTTATGTTGCTGAACTCCCACATGGTCGATCACAGTTCAAGTCCTGAACTTGGTAGCTTGAAAAATCACACCAGGCACATGGGCATGCATGCTCAAGATCCCAGGAGGAGAATAAAGGAGAAGGGATTATGGCATAGCCATTCCTCCAAGGGGTGATTTCTCACTTACCCTCTCACTGTCTCTGTCTCTGTCTCTTCTGAGTGAACGCACCCTAAGGCAAAAAAAACTCTCAAAATAAATAAATAAACAAATATCTTTTCCATCAGCATGGGCTAAATGTCTACAAGAAGAGCTCTTAAATGGATGAGAGTAGACAGAGAGTCCTCCAAGAGCCCAGAGGTGGTACTGACAAAGACAGAGATTATGCTATGGGACAAGACAGGACGCTGTAAACAAGAAAACATTAGATTACATCTGGATAAGATGCACAGACGATGCACAAGATGTTTTCAACAGGTTCATGACAAGTGCATATTACAAACTATGCTTTGGATTCCAAATTAGTTTTGCACCAAAATAAGCTCGTACATTAATTCCGATTTTCCACAAACTTTGGGGAGTCCCTTTATATAAGCCCCTGGAACATACAGTGCCCAGAATATTTAGAAAGCAGAGACGTAATATAATATAGGTGAGGAGCAGTGACTCAGGAGAATTAGAATCTAGGCTCTTCTGACGCAGCTATTTGGGCAATGTGACGTCCCTGTGCCTCAATTTGATACATATACAGTAAAGCCAGTAATACTGGTTACATAGAGATGGAAAGAATTCACTTCTTTTTTTTTTTTAAGAATGATTTATTTAACTATATTCATTCATTCATTCATTTTAATTTGACCAAAGAGAGAGAAAAAAGTGAGAAAGCAAGCCACCAGGTCCGAGACTCAAACTATAGTTGGCCATGTGGAAGTGCCCAGCGCCTTAACCACCATACCACCTGCTGGTCCCAAGAATTCACTTCTTTAAAAGGCTTCCCTAGCAGCGATCAGTACTCTGTTCATTGTATGCTATTGTATTATTATTCCTGAAAGGATTATGGGAAGACAGGATGAGAATTCCCAACTAATTAAAATTTATAACAAACGAAAATATATTTTTGGCTCAAAGTGACTAAATTGTCCTTGGCCAATGTAAAGTTACCCACCATAAAAAACAGGATTCCAAAAATAATGTTCAGTTTAGTCACAGAGAAAGAAAGAAAGTTACATTTCTGTGCACTTCATCCATTGGGAGACAACTCTCCTTAGTTCATCCTGTTCCTGCACTTCTTGGTAGAGCGACTAACTGCTTCTTCTCTGAATTCTATTCTCAAGGTCATTTATGTAGTGAAAGGCATTGAAAGACAGAGTTTCCTTCCAAAGAAAAGAAGGTGTGTTTGTTTGTTTTCCAGTAAAAAGATCCTAGGAGGAAAATGGAGGAGAAGGGATTGCGGCATAGCCATTCCCCCAAGGGATGATTTCTCACTTTCCCTCTCACTCTCTCTGTCTCTGTCTCTCTCTCTCCCATGAGTGAACACACCCTAAGTCAAAAACCTCTCAAAAAAAAAAAATTATCTTTTCCATCAGTGTAGTGAGAAAGCAAGCCACCAGGTCCGAGACTCAAACTATAGTTGGCCATGTGGAAGTGCCCAGCGCCTTAACCACCATACCACCTGCTGGTCCCAAGAATTCACTTCTTTAAAAGGCTTCCCTAGCAGCGATCAGTACTCTGTTCATTGTATGCTATTGTATTATTATTCCTGAAAGGATTATGGGAAGACAGGATGAGAATTCCCAACTAATTAAAATTTATAACAAACGAAAATATATTTTTGGCTCAAAGTGACTAAATTGTCCTTGGCCAATGTAAAGTTACCCACCATAAAAAACAGGATTCCAAAAATAATGTTCAGTTTAGTCACAGAGAAAGAAAGAAAGTTACATTTCTGTGCACTTCATCCATTGGGAGACAACTCTCCTTAGTTCATCCTGTTCCTGCACTTCTTGGTAGAGCGACTAACTGCTTCTTCTCTGAATTCTATTCTCAAGGTCATTTATGTAGTGAAAGGCATTGAAAGACAGAGTTTCCTTCCAAAGAAAAGAAGGTGTGTTTGTTTGTTTTCCAGTAAAAAGATCCTAGGAGGAAAATGGAGGAGAAGGGATTGCGGCATAGCCATTCCCCCAAGGGATGATTTCTCACTTTCCCTCTCACTCTCTCTGTCTCTGTCTCTCTCTCTCCCATGAGTGAACACACCCTAAGTCAAAAACCTCTCAAAAAAAAAAAATTATCTTTTCCATCAGTGTGGAGCAAAGTCAGGCAGGCAAAGTGAAGCAGCTTACTGCCAGTCATAAAAGATTCAGGCTCCCTAAACTCAGGGTTCCTCTCCTGTAACACAACCCACCTGTCCTCTTTTGTGAGGCCTTGTAGGAATTAACCAGGGCTTAGGAAACTGGGGTGAATGTTGATACTTTGGCTACGGCTATTGATATAAATAATAAATGATTGTATCTGATCAGGAGTCTCATGTTTTTAGTCAACGTCCATGAAACAGTACCAGGATGTGGGAATTTGAAGTAGAAAAAAAAAAATCTCAGAACTTCTGCAGCCTATTTAGTGAAAAATCAAATTATTGAATGTTATGCAACATAATTGAACATGTTCATAACTTTTTACTTTTATATGTCTTTCGGTTTTGTTTTGCTCTGATGCCATTTGACATAAAAGTTTATTTTTTACCTACAATATGGCCTTTATAAAACACTTGCCTAGGGGCCAGCAAATGCTGGACCCCCACATGATCCATTGTGGTTCGAGTCCTGGACCTAACAGCCTGAAAATCACACCGGGTGTATGTGAATGTGTGCCCAAAATCCAAGGAGGAGAATGGAGGAGAGGAGATGATAGTATGGCCATCCTCCCTAGGGGTCATTTCTCACTTTCTCTCTCTCTCTCTGTCTCTCTGGCAAATGCACACATGCAATGGAGGAAAAAAAAAAAAAACTTGTGTATATTTAAACAGTAATTAAAGACTTAGCTAGTGACCAGCAATGACCACATATGGACATGTGGTACACTCTAACAACATGCACAGACTAGGGTTATATTATTACCTAAACTAAGAGTGCTATAAAATGCACATTTTCAGAGTGCCAATTTCATTTCTCCATCTGCCACATTGACAGGAGATCACAGAATTAGAACACATGAACATTGCAAGCCCACGTTCAAGATAGTGCCATGAAGAAAGTGACAGCAGCGAGTGGTGACTCCGACACCATTTTAAGACCCATTATTTTAAGATCGCTGGTTGAAAACACTCAGCTGGGTCGCATTGTTAAGAATATTAGAAGAAACTGAGAACAGAGGAGCTGATTGTTCTCCTAAGATGATACAATGAGATCACCAAGGCAAACGTACAGGGTATGTATTTACACCACCACCACAAACATTTAAAAAAGGAGGAGGCAATGTTTTTCTCTGGCTCAACCCAAGCCCAGCCATCCTGGAATAACACGTTTCTGCCCTCTGCCCATCTGCGAATGACTGGTAGAAACTGACATCTAAAATAACTCCATGGGGGTAATTAAACCTAACCAGTCTTGGCTACTTTCTGAAATGGCATAATAAAAGGGTGAAATTATATACTATACATAGTTGTTTTCCAAAGTGGGAAGCATAGAACTTCAGGGAGATGAACCGTAATGTTATGACAGCAGTGTTCTCGCCGAGCAGACCAAGGACCCAGAGCTGCCGCGACGCGACCTCTCTCTTCCGCCCTGCTGCTGGGAGGTGCCGTGCCTCCACTTTCTTTAGTCCGTCATTATCAAATGCACTCGTCTTGTTTAAATAACATGGTACTTAACCTCCATTTGAGGTTGGCAATGTGGGCCTGCTGCAATTGTAACCAGAAAGGCGTGAGAGCGTGTGAGAGAAACAGACAGAAAGAAATGTCATGTGTAAGCCTCAGAATGACCAAAACATATTTTCAGTTCAAAGTTTGACATCTATTTCTGGAAGGAGAAAGCCAAGCTGACAGTGGATATTGTAACCAAGGAGCACTGGAGACTCGGACAGCTGTGTATAGCTGAACGCATATTTCAGGATTTTAACATAGTTTTGTATTCATCTAGCTCACTGACGCCCAATACAGCCATGCTAAGTCATGGAAGACGAAAGAAAACCCGGTAAAGGGAATCTTGATCAGGATGCAATTTGTCCTTACCTCTGGAGTTTTCAGACTTACCTACACCAAAATTCTATCTTGTAAAAAGGTTTATGTGTGGGGCCGGCAGGTGGCATGGTGGTTGAGGTGCTGGACTCCCATCTGGTGGACTGTTGTTCAAGTCCTGGGCCTGGCAGCTTGTTTTTTCACATTCTCTCTCTCTCTCTCTCTCTCTCTCTCTCTCTCTCTCTCTCTCTCATCAAATTAAATAATAATAATAAATAAATAATTCTTTTTTAAAAAAATAAAAGGTTTATGTGACTCTGCTGGTACCCACTGAGGAACACTGATTTGGGTGTATAGTTGCTCAGGAGAGACGGGCACAAGTTACCTTCATACTGGGAGATTTTCAGAAGGACGTATAGGAAAAATCATCTACTGGAGTCTTTCTAAGTCACAAAGCTTTGAGGCCTGGGATGCACAGTGGGCTTCGTGGGAAAACAGAATAATAGCTCAAAATGTTTGTGGAAAAAAATCTGAACTCATTGGCCCTCTTTTGCTGTTCTAGAATTTATTTCTTTCAGACAAAAGTAGGGTCAGTAAATTCCACTCAATAAGGAGTTTTCTGTTAGCCAGGAATTCATGCTGGAACAGTCCATGTGCCTCCCCAATTTTTAGTCTGTGTATGACTGACTTGATTTGGATTCCTTTAACTAAATAAATTGATGCTCTTTGGGCACAAATAAAAGTCAACAGGGAACCAGACAGTGGAGTGGTGTACGATGCCTATGAGAGGCTGAGCCTCGTGAGAAGGTTCCGGAGCCATGGCACCCGGTGAGGTGGCACCAGGCACAGTGCCAGCATGACACCTGAAGCCATGACCACCAGAGCTGTGGCACCAAAACCTGTGGCACCTAGAGCTGTGGAACCAGGAGGCATGGCATTCTGCAGTATGGCAATTACTGACATGAGAATAACATGCAGGCAATGTGCAATTTGCAATTGACATGCATATAATTGCATGTAATTAGGATGCCATCACATGGATTTGACATGTTGGTGACATGTTAAGTACATGTTAAATAGGTGTAGTTAGCATGTGATTGTCGTGTCCATCATGTGTAATTATCGGTGTACAAACTACATGTGATTGATATGACATGCTTTTACATGCAGTTGTCATGCACATTGCTAGTGTGTAGTTAACATGTCGCTCGAGACGTTTTTGGTGTGTGTTGCCATCATATAGTTGGTATGTTATTTTCATGTCAATAATGGCATGTGACTGACATGCTAACTACATGCTACTTTTATTTGTATGATTAACATGTCATTATCTAGTCAGGGATTACTTGTGACTGACATGCTAAAAACTTGTGACTGGCATGTGTGTTGTGCTGCAGGCATAAAATTAGCGTTTAGTAAACGTGTACCTAGCCTATTGTTTGCCATTTTGATATGGGAATAACTTTTTTTGGTGAGTTTTCATGTTTTATTCTAAACCAACTGAGAAACTACATACGTCCCCATCTCTGGATGCCTCTTTGCCAGGCCAGGCCACGCGGACAGGGCGCTTGGAGTCCTCGCCTGCTGGAGGTCCCCAGTCAGGCTGTGTCTGCACCTGCAGCTGGCCCCGTGGAGAGGCAATGACCAGCTCGCAGCATGCTCCAAGGCCTCTACATCCTCCATGGTCACTGGTGGCCCGCTCAGAACCATCTGGGCCTCTATGGGCTGCAAGCACGGTGCCCTCACTGAAGGCCAAGGCCAGCTTCATGCCACCTGCTCTGTCAGACGCTTGGGGTGGCGATGGTGATGGTGCAGGCAAGAGCCAACTCCTGGTCCACAATGACCTGGTGGCCAGCGCTGGCCTAGTGCACGATCTGCCCCACCACCTTTCCGATGTGGCTATCCCAGGACTGCGAGAGCCGACGGGTCCAGCCCCTCTGGGAGCCCTCAGTGATCTCTGTGGCCTCGCTGGTCTCCATGTCATCTGCGGTGGTCTCACTGATGTACTCCTGGGTGTCAGCAACTACAGACGTGGTGCGGGGGTCTTCTGCCAGGACAGTGGTGGCTGTCGCAGGCTCTCCTGGGACACCAGCACCTCCGCTACCTCCGGCACGCAGTCCCCTTTGGTGGGCAGGTGCGGGTTGAGCTCGTGCTGGAGGAAGCCTGGCTACACTTGTAAGTGCTTGCAGGGCCTCTCCCAGTGTGGTGCCGCCGGTACCCCGCCAGAGAGCCCTTCTCCTGCAGCACTGGCACCCATGTGGCTTCCACAGGTGCATCCGGAAGTGCCCCTACTGCGCGTTTCGTTTTTTGTTTTATTAATTAATTTATTTATTTTACATCCTCTCACTGAACATCATCACACCATACAAAATGCGATTTCCCATCTAGAATATACTATATAGTGGCTTAGTCATACATGTTGTCATCAACAAATAATTTTTCATTTTTTGTTATATATATATATTCCCTCCCCCCATTTCTCACCCTGTGCCATTTCCCACCTTCCTCTCACACTGTCTCTGGTATCTGCAGTTGCTTTCCATTCCTTTTTTAATTTTTCCCACATTTTATTGATTCACAAAATATCTTAATTAATCTAAATACTTTCAATAGCAAGTTCAGCTGATATATACATATCTGTGAACACATGTTGACTTTAGGCATGAAACTCTGTGGGTAGAATGAATATACTATAAAGTAGCATCTTGCTGAGGTTATATAGCTTACTTCATTCATTAAATAGGTATTTTTCATTTTTTTTTAATTTTAAGAAAGGCAGTTTTAGCTTTCATAGATCAAAATCAAAAAGTGTTAAGAGAAGTTGCTTAAGACTTAAAGCCAGGAAACAGGTTAGGATTCTGCTCGAATAGTAGGTACATTCTCAAGAGAAGACAAAAATTCTTAACTCTGGAAAACAAAGCATAGAAAAAGTTCAGTAATGTTTTATTCTAAAGTCATAAAATTCTATTTCACCAGTTCAGACTCATGTATTTAATCTATCTTCTGTTGTGGTCCGAATTTTCCATTTAAATTCTGGAAGATAACGTTCAACTCTGAACTTATCCCTACCATTAAGCTGGCCGTTTTCTTAGTTGATTTAGAACTCTTATTTCTGTGTGTCTGACTTCAGTTTTCCTAAGATAGTACTCCCTCCAGAACTTCTTGGAGATCTGGTCTGGTGCTGGTAAATTCTTTCAGGTTTTGTTTATCTGAGAATGCTCTTGTCTTTTCTTCCCATATGAAGGATAATCTTGCTGGATATAATATTCTTGGTTGAAATTGTTTTTCACTCAAAACTTTGAATATATTTTCCCATTCTTTCCTCGTTCACGTAGTTTCTGATGAGGCCCACTGTTAGCCTAATGGGATAGCCTTTGTAGATAACTTGACATTTCTCTCTTGCCAATCTCAGTATCTTGTCTTTGTGGTTTTGGTCAATCTGGCTATGATGCGTCTTGGAGAAGACCTTGGGTTGATCATATTTGGGGTCCTTTGTATTCTTGGGTCTGGATCTTTGACTGCTTCTCAAAGTTTGGGAAGTTTTTTCTAAGATTTCATGGAATAGATTATCAATGCCCTTATTAGTCTCTTCACCTTCTGGGATACCAATTACCCAGATGTTTGGATGTTTAATGATACCTAGTATTTCTCCTATATTATTCTCATTTTGCGGGGCTATTGTCAGTCTCTGTGGTGGATTTTTCTAATGCAGCGATTTTGTCGTCTACATCTGATACACAATTTTCTGTATGATCTAGTCTGCTTTTAATACTTTCAAGGGCGATTTTGACTGTCCATATTATAACCTTTATCTCCAACAGTTCCATTTGATACTTTTTTATGGTGTATATTCCTCTTTCAGCTCTTGCAAAAACACCCTCACCTCCTGGAATGCATTGGCTCTTTCCTTCCGGAGTTCGTTGTCTCTTTTCTCTTCCATCTCTGTTAACTTTTTCACTATGAATATTCTCAATTCTTTTTTTTTCTTTTTGGAGAGGTTTTTGCTATAGGGGGTGTGCACTCACCAGAAAGACAGAGACAGAAAGAGAGACAGAAAGTGAGAAATCACCCCCAGGGGGGATGGCCACACTGTAATCCCTTCTCCTTTATAATCTTCTTGGGATCTTGGGCACACACCCAAACGTGCCCAGCGTGAGTTTAAGCCACCAGGTCCTGGACTCGAACAGCGGTTGATTACATGGGCGTCCAGGAACATAGCCATTACACCAACTGCTGGTTCCAATATTGTAAACTCTTTATCAGACATTTCTGTGAGTTCTATTGTACTGTCTGTGGATGAAGAAGAGTTATTCTTTTCCCTTGAGGGAGAGGTATTTTCTTGATTTCTCATATTTCTTGTGTTCCTGTAGGGATTTCTAGTCATCTGATGGGTTGTTTGTATCTTCCCAATTTCTTTTTTTTAAGAATTATTTTATTTATTTATTTGTTTGTATGATTTTTAATTTGATCAGAGAGGAACAGAGTGAGAGAGAGGGAAAGTGAGAAAGCAAGTTGCCAGGTCAGGGCCTCAAACCATGGTTGGGCATGTGGGAGTTCAGTGCCCTTAACCACCACGCCACCTGCCAGCCTTGTATCTTCCTAATTTCTAGAAGTTCAGTCTGAGCAATCAGAGGCATGTAGGAGGAGGTGATCTGCAAACTCTTTGCCATTCTGTTTTTCTCCCTTTGTGCCATAGAGTCGGTGGGACTTGAGGATTACGTTGACCCTAATAGTATTTGGATGCTTGGCACCGTTTCGCTTAGACCTGTCTAGACACTCAGTGTGTGGAGACTGAGCAGCAAGTGCTGAGGTAAAAAGGATAAGAAAACAGAGAAAGAGAGAGAGAAGAGAAAATAGAGAAAAGAAAGAACTAAATTTTTTTTTTTTTAATGAAAAGTACAGGGCACAAAAGTACTAGATCTCAGTGGTCAAGGAGAACTCAGTCTTCTTCTGAAGGCCTGCCCTTTTTGCCTCTCTTAAATGGGAGGGGGAAAGGGGATTATTAGCAAGATAAAAAGAGGATTTCAGAGCCAAGAAGATACTTTACCTTAATGAAAAGACAGAGACAGACAGAAAGAGACAGAGAGGATAGAGGAGACTCCAGGCTGACTTCTCAGTAGAAAATCTTCATTTCTCTTTTTCATTAAAAACACTAGATCTCACCTGCCGTGGAGAACTCAGTCTTCTTCTGAAGACCTGCCCTTTTTACCTCTCCAGGGTGACTTCTCAGCAGAAAATCTTCAATTGTCTTTTTCCCTGAAAGCACTAGATCTCAGCTGGTGGAGAACCCCCCTACTGCCTGTTGTTGACCTCATAGCGCTTGCTACACTCTGGACATGAATATGGCCACTTGTCTACTCAGACACCCAGTGGCCCCATGTGGGTAACAGTTTCATAGAACTTCCGGCAGTCCCTGGAGCGGAAGTGACATCCCTGCCAGTGCACGTCCTAATGCCTCTTGAGCAGCAGGCCTTTGGGGAAGGCCTAGCCACAATGCATGCCTGTGAACGGCCTGGGCTCTGTGTGGCACTTCTTGTGGACCGGCAGCACAGCTGCTGTCAGGAAGCTCTGGCTACACTGAGGGCACTGGTGGATCCTGGGCACAGCTGAGGCCTCGCTGGCCACCTGCTCCCTCTTCGGCAGTGGCAGTTCCGGAGTTCCATCTCCCAGGGACTGGGGACTGGGCTTGGCAGGAGGGACTGACTCCAGGGCGCCCTCCTCCCCGATGACCCTCCCCGATGCTCAAGGACAGTGCCAGAGTGGTGCATGGCCTGGTGCAGCAGGTTCTCACAGCTGCTATCCTCGCCCCAACAGGGAAGTTCCTCAGGCCCAGGGGCCTCCAGGGCCAGGGCCTTAACACCCAGGGCCAGCTCCTGCAACTGACATGGACTTCGTGGATGGCGGTGCCGTTGGCGTCCGTCACCAGGTGGATCACAGGAGATGTCTCCATGGGCTTCTTTGGCACCAGAGACGCAGTAACCCGCCCCAAGGCGGAAGCACTGGCCCCTGCTGGCGAGTCCTCTTGGCCGGCGACCACGTCTTTGCTCGTGTGGAGGCAGTGCATTTCCGTGCACAGGGTGAGATGGAAGAGCAGGGTCAGCGCCCAGTGCCCAGAAGCTCTTCCCCACCGGGTGCGCTTGTACCGCGCGGGTCCGAGGGCCGCGCGAGGTGCTGGAGGAGCGAGCCCTTGGTCCAGAAGGAGGCCCCGGAAAGCTTGCACCTGTGGGCCTCTCGGCTGCTCTGGGTGACCCGGTGGGCCATGAGGACGCTGCCGGTCTTGAAGGTCTGTGGCACAGGGCGCACGTGCAGAGGCCGTCCTTGTTCACCTGCACCTTGACCTGGGCGTGCGCGCTGCCCGAGGGCTCTGCAATCCCGCTGCCCCCGGGCTCCGCCTCAGTGGCCACAAGGACCTCTTTGATGTTCCCGCCACCAAAAGGTCAGCTACCAGGGCTCTTCTGGGTCTGTCACCGTTCATGTCACCTCCTGGCCCAGCAGTGCAACAGGGCTGGCACCCTTCTGAATCGTGTGCTGGGCAAAGTCCGCCAAGGCAGGGAACCCCTCCTGGCAGGGTCGCGTCTGTGCACGTGGTCGTCTTCCTCGCTAGAGCACAGCGGGATGTGGAGGAAGCCCCAGGAGGCCAAGGCCACAGCATCCCCAGTCACCCTGATCCGCTCCCTGCCCGGCTTCCTCCGGGCATCTGCAGTGTCAGCCACCGCGGTCACCCACACTGCCATCACGCCCTCCATGTCACAACACGCGCAGGAGAGCTGGAGCAAGGGGCTCACGGTGTGGCCAGACCCCGCTGCACCCCGCTGCAGGCACTTCTCTGTCTGTCTCTGTCTCTCTCACGCTGGTGCACCCACAGTATTACGAATCCAAAAAGAAAAGAAAAGAAATCATGAAAAAACTAATTTAAAGTACAAGTTTATTTTGGTGAAGAGAAATTGTGAACTCATGGACTTCTCCACTTGTCCTATAAGGCCTAGAGTTTACAGGAACCGGAGCTCAGAGGAACTGGGGTTCTCTAACCTTTTCTTCTCTGTGGTTCTCTGAAAGCTAAATTTTTCCTTGAGTCTGAAACCATGCCTACCAATATCTTACCTTTTTCCAGCTCTGCCACCACAAATGAAAATACTCTCTCACCCAGTTGTAAATTAAAAAAAAAAAAAAAAGTAATAAAGAAGATACTTCACGAAAAATTTCCTATTGGTTGGGACCAGCAGTTAGCGTAATGGCTATGTCGCTGGACTCCCACGTAGTTGACCGTGGTTCATGTCCTGGACCCCGTGGCTTAAAACTCATGCTGGGCTCATGTGTGTGCGTGCCCAAGATCCTGAGAGGAGAATGGAGGAGAAGGGATTGCAGCATGGCCATATCCCCTGGGGGGTGATTTCTTGCTTTCTGTCTCTCTGTCGCTCTCTGTGGACGAGCACCCGCCCCCTAAACAAAAAAAACCCCCAAAAAAAAAAAAAAACTTCTTATTGGTTGACCTGGGTCATGTGACCATTCCTATACCAAAAGAGTCAAGGAACTAAGTCTAATAAGACCTCCATGATTGGAAAATGGGAGGAAATAATTTCTCAGACAAAAAGAGGAAGCTAAGTAGGTCACGCAGTAGGTCTCTACTACGTTGGGGGAAAAGGTTTTACTAAACACCATGTGGCAGGAGCTATAGCAATCTGTGCAAGAAGGAGCCTTCCGGGCTGGATACCCAATATGGCAGGTGTGGGTGAGACTACCTACTACGACTTCTGGACTCTGGTGTACCCTGTCCACTACTTCATCAAAATACCTTCATTCGGGGCCAGTAGGTGACGTGGTGGTTACAAGCACTGGACTCCCACGTGGTTGATCACGGTTTGAGTCCTGGACCTGGTGGTATGATTTCTCACATTCTCTCTCTCTCTGTCTCTCTCTCTCTCTCTCTTTCACACACACACACACACACACACACACACACATTTTGTCCTTCTCTGGTCAAATTTAAATAAATAAAATTAAATTTTAAAAAAAAATTCTTTTTTTTTTTTGAGAGGTTTTTGCTACAGGGCACGTGTGCTTGCCAGACAGACAGAGAGAGACAGAGAGCGAGAAATCACCCCCCAGGGGGGATGGCCACGCTGCAATCCCTTTTCCTCCATTCTCCTCTTGGGATCTTGGGCACACACGCACACACGCCCGGCATGAGTTTTAAGCCACCGGGTCCAGGACTTGAACCGCAGTCGACTACATGGGAGTCCAGCAACATAGCCATTACACTAACTGCTGGTCCCAAAAAAATAATAATTCTTAAAAAAAAATTCCTTCATTTGATGGAAAGAAATACAGAGCCTAGAGAAATGAAAGACAATTCACACATTTGAATCTTATGAATCACAGGAAACAATCCAGTTACTTCCTACACCCATGGTAGAATGAACTGGCTTCCCTCCTAATACACACAGACAGGATCTCGGGAGACATGATTTAAGGTGAGGTCTGACAATGCCAGTTAAGAACTTCCTTACTGGGGCCAGCAAGTGGCATGGGCCGACCATGGTGCAAGTCTCGGACCTGGTGGCTTGTCTCACTTCTTCTCTCTCTCTCTCTCTGTCTCTCTCTGATCAAACTGAAAAATAATAATGATAATAATAATAAATAAAGTTAAATAAAATAATTCTTTTTTAAAAAAAGAACTTCCTTACTTAGCCAAGAGCAGAGAGAAGCCCAGGAGTTTCTCAGGCTGGTACTACTTCACAAAGTTCAGTGCTCATGACACTGCAGTATGTTTGACGCAAACTTCTGAGAGAAGTAGCAACAATCTTAGAAAGAAGCCTGTCTTATTCTGTCCTTCATAGATACCCACTTGGCATCTTCAGGACCAACCCACCCCCCTCTCACTTTCCTGAAGACAGTGCTGTCAGTTCAGACAGCGCCACTCTGACGTCCCCTGTCAAACATTGACTTTCTTATACCTTTATCAAGGGTTTTTAATAGTCCAAGAGCTATCCCTGTAACCTAGAGTGTGTAAAGGGGAGCTTAAGGAAGCTGGAGCCCACAAGGCTGACCACAGTTCAGACTCCACCCAGCCCCAGAGGCTTGAAAGATACAATGGTCGCGTATGTGCGTGTTTGCCCAAAATCCTAAAACATGAGAGGTGGAGCAGGAGGGACTGGGCATGACCGTGCCTCATCGAGACTACTTTCTCCCTCTCCCTCTCTCTCTCTCTGTCTCCCTCTCTCTCTCTGTCTCCCTCTCTCTCTCTGGGAATTGCACACACCCTCTGGCCAAATAAATGACAGTCCTGCATGGACAGTAATCTTACTTCATGTCTGTTTAGCTGAAATCGATCTAGAAGGTAACCTTGAAATGGGAAGATGAGTTTTCTGCTACTCTGTGAAAATGGAAGCTTCTGAGCTAAGTACATTTCACTTCGATAAAAAAATAAAGGGAAAATGTATTTAATATCTTCTGGGTACTCGCTGATCAAATTCAGGCTGGACTCTCCCCACTCCTGTCTCCTTCCCTCGGCCAGACGAATCTCACGTCCAGTGTCTGAACCTCATGCCACCCGCTGTCTCACCAGCATCTGTTCGGGGGTAGGTTGGCCATTTGGAATTAGACTTAGGGCTCTCTACCTGGTATTCATTGAACTCTATTGTTGACTCCACTTCTCAGGATCCCATCAAAATTCAGGCTCTAATTTGCTCTCTTCTAATTCTCTCCCCTTTTTCACATTTTGTTAAATCTGCTTTGGGGTAAGAACGTTACTGTTTTATTTTCCCCGATGGTATGGCTCACAGAATCCTCTCTCTATATATAGGGTCATTAGAAAAATCATGAGACATTTTTACATAGAAAATGGAAAAAATACGTTGACTTTTCCAATGACCCAATACAAGAGGTCTTCAAAAAGTTCAAGAAAATGTGTAGTATGGAAAAACTATGCAGGATTTTCATTTTAATTTTTTGGCACCAAACAAAATTACACATTCATTCCATTTTTCCATCAACTTTTTGGAGTCTCCTTGTATTTCTGTTTCAAATTATTTTATTTAACTTTGTTTATTTGTTTTTAATTTGACCAGAGAAGGACAGAGTGAAAGAGAGAGAGAGAGAGAGGGAAAGTGAGAAAGCAAGCCGCCAGGTCTGGGACTCAAACCACTATTGGCCATGTGGGAGTCCTGTGCCCATAATCACCACACCTGCTGGCCCCAGACTCCTTGTATTTTTTTTTTCCCTATTTGAATTTAATGAGTTTTTAGTAATTCATCACATCATATCTTATTGCAATGTGCAAATGCATCTGCAGCACACATTACAATCATGAAACTAAATTTAAAGAAGTACACTTTTAAGAGTGCCCCTTAGGGACCAGCAGGTGGAGTAACGGCTGTCACTGAACTCCCATGTAGTTGACCATGGTTCGAGTCCCAGACCCGGTGGCTTAAATTCACGCTGGGCGCGTACGTGTGCATGCACAAGATCCCGAGAGTAGAATGGAGAAGGGATTGCGGCGTGACCATCCCCCTGGGGGGTGATTTCTCACTTTCTGTCTCTATGTCTCTCTCTGTCTGGCGAGCGCACACGCCCTATAGTGAAAAACCTCTCCAAAAAAAAAAAAAAAAACAGTTATATATCAATATTTGTTCATTTTGATAAACACACTATGGTATTGTAAGATGTTAATAATAGGGGCTATAGGGTAAAGAGTATGTGGGAATTCTCTGTACTATTTTTGCAAATTTTCTGTAAACCGAAAATTAATCTGAAAAGAAAAACTTTAAGAGAGATATTTTTGTGGGGGCCAGCAGGTGGTATGGCGGTTAAGGGTGCTGGACTCCCACATGGCTGACCACAGTTCGAGTCCTGGACTTGGTGGCTTACTTTCTCATTTTCCCGTTCTCTCTTTCTCTTGTTTCTCTCTGGTCAAATTAAAAAATAATAACAATAATAATTAATTTTTTAAAGAATGTTTAATCTGAAATTCTAAAGAAGTCTATTTAAAAAGCTTTGAGAAAGGAGAAACAGATTGAGATGTGGATGAGACAAAGAGTAACCGTGGCTGATAGTTGTTGAGATCTGGAAATGAGTAGAGGGACTTCCCATACTCTTCTAACTATTTTTGAGTGAGTTGTAAATTCTCCATAATAAAACACTGCATAAGCTTCAGATACTGTGGTCATTTCTACATACTATTAAGAATGTGCATGAGCCTTGAGAAACCAGCAACTCGACATCTGTCCTCTCTGTGTATCATTCCTACCATCAGGCAAGTGGTGCTTCAATGGCAGGAACACAGGTAGGAACATAAAGAACTGGAAAACAATAGAGTCCAATATTATTCAACCAAGTGTTTTGCTTCTTTTCTTTTGTTATGAGACCACGTCAAACTACTTATTCTCTCTTTATGTTTTTAAAATCCTCTGGCACAGCTATTTTACCACGTCTTAGAGCTCTTCTATCACCAGGTGCCCACCGTGTATCACTTTGGCATAAGGTCCCACTAGAACACAACGAAACATCTGAGTAAGAGTGGCTTAAACAAGACAGAAGCTTATTTCTCTCACACATCACATAAGTCTGGAGGGATCAGCAGTTAGCGTAAAGGCTATGTGGCTGGACTCCCACGTAGTGGACCACGGTTCGCATCCCGGACCTGGTGGCTTAAAACTCACGCCGGGCGTGTGTGTGTGTGTGCCCAAGATCCAGAGAGGAGAATGGAGGAGAAGGGATTGCGGCATGGCCATCCTCCCTGGGGTGTGATTTCTCGCTTTCTGTCTCTATGTCCCTCTCTGTCTGCCTGGCGAGCGCACGCACCCTATAGCAAAAACCTCTCCAAAAAAAAAAAAAGTCATGACTTTTTCAAGGACCTATTATATTCTGGGAGCTTTTCCTTAATCAAAACATACCCATACTGTCATTCCTAGCTGCAAGGCAGAATGTGGAAAATGGTCCTTTAATTGTACTCTGGCTATCCTCTGTAAACCAGGTTCTATGACTGACAGTGGAAGTGGGAGTGGGTGTTGGGTAGAAAATGAGCAGCCCCTGCCGCAGCCAGTCGTGGGAAAGTCTGAACGTACAGTGGCAAAGCAGGCCGACCGTGACGATGTCCAAATTCATTATCCAGCTAGTGTAATCAGCAAAGATCGAGAGGTATCTGTCATCCCACATACAGCGCTGACTGGTTCATGTTGATTAGTTTGACTGAAAGCTAAAATTAGAAAACTGCCTATAGCTGCACCTTTCACAAGAAAACACAATCTATCCACATGGGCAGCTGATGCACGTGCACTCATGTCATCGTGTCTGGTCCTAGATACGCCTCCTGTGACTATCATGTCCTGTAAGCCTGAAATGGAACCATTATGCATTCCTCCTGGCAGCCCTCTTGAGCCTCTGGAAGGACTCCTGGCCTCCTGGCTAGTCTCCAGAGAGATTCCTGTTGGTCTGCCTGGAAGGAGACACATTCTGGGCTCCCTGCCCACACTCTAACCTGCTGCTCACACGGGCAGGAGAGCTACGTCTATTTGGGTCAGTCCTTCTGAGTGATTGCTCCATGGTGTTTAGGTTAGTTCACTTGGCTGTCCCACCCAGACCCACTGTGCACAACACATATTTGAATGTCAGCTGCCCAGGAAAAGCAGTGAGGTCCATGGAAGGAACACCTGAAGCTCAAGACGAGGAAGCCTGATTCTTCTTGGTCTTGGTGGTGAGATCGGAAAAAATTCCCCCCGACTCTCTAAGCCTCGGGTTCTTCACGTGCCAGACAAGGATATTGCTACTTCCTCTACATCCTTTGTAAACTTACTGTGAAGTTCATTTATTCTACAAGGAGATACTCTATGCCAAAGCGCTGTATTTTATGAAAAGGGGAGATTACTCTTACTACTACTGATGTAATGAAAATATGCCTCATTGACAAAAGAAAATAAAGAAGCAAAAAGTAGCGACAATATGGCTCCAGCTCATGTGGCTGGGGCCAAAAAAAGAAATAGAGTAGTTTGTGCCAAATCAGTAGGATAAGTAGCATGAGCTGAAAGGATCGTTGGAATTATATCTGCCTCAGAAATGATGGATTCTAAATGACTTGTTTCATGACGTGAACTCATAACGTTCCAACCATTTCAAATTATTCTCAGCTATTCCTTCCATAGAACTCTAGTCCAAAGAGTAAATCTACTACCAAATATCTGTTTTCCCCAACCTGTTAGGGTAGCGTAAGCATTATTCTTTTTAACTCACTCACCTTTAAAACACAACTAGAGGGGGGTCGGCAGGTGGCAAAGCGGTTAAGGGTGCTGGACTCCCTCCCACATGGCTGACAACAGTTAGAGCCCTGGACCTGGTGGCTTGCTTTCTCTCTTTCTCTCTCTCTCACTCTCTCTGTCCTTCTCTGGTCAAATTGAAATCAATAAATAAATAAATAAAGTTAAATAAAATAAATCTTTAAAAACACACACAACTAAAGGGACAATCCATGGTATAGTGGGGAAGGCAAATGGATCCCACATGGCTAACTGCGTAGCTCAAGTCTCAAACCCGGCAGCTTGAGAAACACACCAAGCAGCTGTACACGTGTGCTCACAATCTCTAGAAGAGGAAGAAATGTAGGAGAAGGGATGTGCCATGTGACCTTCCTCCATGGGGATGCTTTCTTAGTTTCCCTCTCTCAATGCCCAAAATCTCAAAACTAGAGCTGAGGTAGAAGAGATTGTGGTAAGGCTTTCTTCTATGAGGGCTCTCTCTCTCTCTCTCTCTCTCTCTCTCTCTCTTTTTCTCCAGCAAGCACACACACCCTCTGGCAAAATTTAAACAAACAACAACAAAATGGTGGCTGAAACACAACCAGGTTCCCATTTCAACACCAAAGACTGGAACTACATATGAGGGGAGTCAAAAAATTCATGGAAAATGAAATTAAAGTATGAATTTATTTTGGAACAACCAAAAAAAAAGTTTTAATCTGTGCGGTTTTTTTATAATATGCATTTCCCATGACATTTTTGAAGACCCCCATATTGAGCATAGATGGATGCTCAATATCATCAATAAGAACCCACTTTCATTCATGAACAAAAGTTGTTAGGTCCAAATGTGTGAATAGTTGTATACACATAAATTCTTTCTAGGGATAGGTGAATTCTATAGATGTGATTATACCTGTGAATACAATTCTATATATTGCACCCTATAGTATGCTTACAGTTTTATAGAGATGTTAATAAAGAGAAATTTTAATCCTTTACTTTTTTCAGTTGAAGGAACTTTATTTAATGCAACATAAAACTCATGTTGCTGGAGCTGGCAGGTGGCATGGTGGTTAAGGCGCTGGACTCCCACATGGCCAACTGTGGTTTGAGTCCCAGACCGGGTGTCTTGCTTTCTCACTTTGCCTCATGCTCTCTCTCTTTCTCTCTCTGATCAAAATGAAAATAATAATAAATTAAGTTAAATAATTCTTTTTTAAAAATTCAAATTGGTTTTCCTTGCTACCACTTTAACATCAACAATTTTATCTAGAGTTAGATCCTAAGCTAAACTTCCGGGATTAGATACAATGAAGTGTTCCTCATATGTGAAACGAAAATCACTTGAGTGCTATTGGCCAGTGAAAGGTTTTTGTCTGGTCTAACTAGAGGGTAGCTTTTGTCAAAGGCTGAAGTACAACACAGTTTATGACTTGATTAGAGAAGTCAACAAGCAGATTCCATGACCATTTCCGAACTTTTTATGTAACCCACATATGGAGCAAAGAACCTCTTACTCTGAATAATTTTTCCTAATGAGATGAAGTTTCTCACTTTTTTCCCTAAATTCAGAATTTCCCTTGCTTAACTGGTTTTGAGAGTCACAAAGGGAAATTTAGGCAGGTGGTCATGATGGCGTTTTGTTCCTCTCAAACTTGATGCTGTCAAACCGCACTATAAAATTTGCCTGGTTAATATCTGCATGATTTTCCCCTGACAAAGCGACAAAAGGTGAGATGAGAGAATTACTGGAAGTTCACCAAATCCTCAGGCTCACATACGTAATTCCTGAGACACAGGTACAGGTAAGTTTCTCAGTAAGAATGTTTTATTATTATTATTTGCTATAGGGCATGTGCACTTGTCAGAGACAGAGGGAGAGACAGAGAAAGAGAAAGTAAGAAATCACTCCTGAGCATGGCTGGTCATCCAACTGCCCCTTCTTCCATTCTCCTCTTGGGATTTTGGTCATGCACACGAATGTGTCCTGCATGGTTTTTTTTAGTCACTGGACCCAGGACTTGAACCGTTCAATCAGCTATGTGGGATCCAGCCATCTTAACCATTACACAATTGACTGACCTCTCTCAGTAAGAATTTTTTTTTTTTTTTTGAGAGAGGTTTTTGCCATAGAGTGTGTGCACTCGCCAGAGAGAGACAGAAAGCAAAAAATCACTTCCCAAGGGGGATGGCCACACTGCAATCCCTTCTCCTCTGTTCTCCTCTTGGGATCTTGGGCACGCATGCACATGCACCCGGCATGAGTTTAAGCCACCGGGTCTGGGACTCGAACCATGGTCGACTACATGGGAGTCCAGCGACATAGCCATTACGCCATCTGCTGGTAAGTAAGAATTTTAGTAATGCTGACTGTGTTCCCAGCACGCTCCCATGCCATGGGAAAGGAAGAGTAGGATACACTGTCCAAGTCTGAAGAACATAAAATGAGTTATGAGCAACCAGATGAACGAGAATGAGGCTGCCAGAGAGCTCCCCCAAGGACCTGCATGGAAGGAGTTCCTGACAACAGCGTAAGGAGAAACTTGAACAAATACCACCATGAGAAGGGTGGTTCCACACTCAAAAGAGTTTGGAAAATTGACTACCACGTCACCTTCTTTCGATTGGCAATGTACATTGACATTATAAAGGGAACTGTTTAAGTATATTCACTCAGGATTTTTCCGAAATAATTCGACTTTTATTCACAAAGTATCTTTCAGAATTTGACTAGAAGACTACAGTCTGGGAACAATGAGATTGTTACAAACCTGGTGAGAAGTTAGGCAAAGAAGGAATTTTGAGAATTAGGGAAAAGAAAATGTCACAGTTGTATCCGAGAGGCGAAAGAGTACAAAAATCAAGGGAGGGGAATAAATTTTAAGAGGAAAAAATGGATTGTGGAGGTTGAAGTTACGATGCCTGGTGGAGAAACACTGCATGAAGTTCTACCTTCTCATTTGAGGCAGATAATTAGGGAAAAAATTGTGGTTGGCATTCTAGTGAAGGTCTGTCAAGATGGATAATGCTATGGACTAAATTTCGTCCCCCAAAATTCCTACGTTGAGACCCTCACCTACCTCTTGGGTGACTGCATTAGAGAGAGACCCTTAGGAGCTAATTAAGGTTAAATGAGTTCCCACTGGCGGAGCCAGGGTCCTGCAGAATCACTGCTCTTAGAAGAGGACAAGATACCAGAGATTTCTCCATCACCATCCATACAGAGGAAAGGCCACGTGAGGACACAGAAAAGGCAGCCATCTACAAGCCAGGAAGAGAGGCCACAGGACACAACCCATCTGACACCCTGATCTTGGTTTCCAGCCTTCAGAACTGTGAGAAAACAAATTGTTGTTGTTTAAGCCACTGAGTCTGCAGTATTTTGCTATGAGAGCCCAAACAAACCAACAGGTGAAGCATGCACACTGACCTCGTTAGCCTTTCTTGCCACCCTGTTCAGCAATGATCATGTGCTTTTTGATTATGCTGGAATTAGACACGAAAAAATGAGCGTCACTAAGTAGTGTTGTTCTGTGTTCTTGTACCTGATGGTCAATCAGGTGCAATCACAAGAGGGTACAGAGGAGAAGCTCCAGAAAACAGGCTGTTGTACAGACAGGTCCTAGACAGTCACGACATGCTGAGAGAGATGGACGGGAAGAACGCCAGCCAAGCTTGTGGGGAGTTAGGAGAGAAAGCAAGGACTGTGGGCCAGGGCCTTTACTGGGGCTTGGGTGGAGCGATGGGCAAAGGCTCAAAGGGAAAATTTTATTCGTGCATTTGAGTGTTACAAAGTCGTGGCTGAAGGAGACGGGGAGGGAATTGACGGCTGGAGTTGGCTTTATCACACTTGCACACCTGGCCACCTGGCCGGGGTGCTCACAGCTCAACACGAGGTGGCAGGAAACAACACATGAAGCCTTAACCTTTCACGATGCAAGTATAAAGACCCAGTCAATGCTTCTTTCAAATTGTTTTTATGACTCGCTGTTTTCACTGTGTTCACCTTCTATTTCTTTAAAGAAGGAAGCAAACCAGGTTTCTGCTTCAGTCATAAACAGAAAGCTTAAATAAACAATTAGGATTCAAATTCTTTTCTTATTTTCAAAGGCATATAGGTCCACTTACTGCAAGTATTAAAAATATAGTGGTTCAAGGGGCCAGCAGGTGGCATGTTGGTTAAGACACTGGACTCCCATGTGACTGACTGCGGTCCAGGTCTTGAACCTGGCGGCTTGCTTTCTCACCTTCCCTTTATCTCTCTCTCTGTCTCTCACTGGTCAAACCAAAAATTAATAATAAGAAATAAAATTAAATAAATAATCATTTAAATATAGATGTATACATGCAAACATATATTTGTGTACATATCTATATATACATATGTGTGTGTATATATATATATATATACACACACACTTGCTATATATATATATATATATATATATATATATATATATACACTAGTTCAAGATCTTCTGATTGTTCTGCCTTAAAGGTGCTCTTAAATTTTCTCATTCTTAGTATGTCTGGGTCCCAAGACCACCCAAAGTTCGCAATTCACTAGGATTCACGAAGCTCAGTATACAGTGGCAGCCATGGTTTATTACAGCAAAAAGACACAAAGCCAATGAACAAATACAACAGGTGCACAGAGTGAGGGCCAGAGGAAACAAGGCCCAAGCTTCTAAGAGTCTTCCTCTAATGGGTTCACACAGAACGTGCTCAATTCCTGCAACCACGCCTCAGGACATGTGGACGAGGTTATCTACCGGGGAGGCTCATTAGAGACCCAGTTCTAACATTTTTGCAGGGGACCGGTCATCCGTGCCCTCTGCCTAGCGCATACAAAATCCCAGACTCCAAGAAGAAGAGGTGTTTGGCATGTGACATTGTCACACGTCACATTGCACCGTGCAAGCACAGAGAGGAAATTATGGAGACCTTCCTGAAATTTCAGATCCCCGATGCCAGCTGAAGGCCAGCCTTGCAAAGCAGGCCTTTCTAAGCCAATAGTCAGAGGCCCTTGGGCTGTGCTGTACGTCCATCCGCACACCTACACAGAAGTCTGCTGTCATTCTGGACCACTCAAGGTCTTCTCCCACTGCAAACTCTATAGCTTCTAATTCCTTGACCACATCCTCTTTCTGGAAACTCTTTTGTGATTTTCATATCATGCTACACCATGGAGCTCTTACTTCTCTTTTACTCCAAAAACGAGGATTATAAGGGCAGTTCCATGGTTAAGGACTGAAGGAGGTGGGTGACCCCAAGCTGTAACTCTTTTTCCTTCCACATGAATCTGAAATCAAACACAACCAAACATCTCAAGAATGGAACCCTTTCGAAAGACCAGTCCATGTAGTCTCTTTGAAAACTTCATAGGCTCTCAGGACCCTGTCTTCACTCCTACCCCATGGAACCTAGTGTCTTCCATTTATGCCACTCACTCTGGCTTCTTCAGAAGGTCTGCGCCACAGTTCTGACCCTTTCTCACCTGGCCAGAGGGGAAAAAGGAGGGGAAGTTTTATCACACGAAATGCTGTCAGTTCTATTTTCCTAGTATTTTACACTTGCCTACTTTCCATTCTCTCTCTTTTTTTAATCACCAAAGGGCACATGCACGCACCAGAGAAAGAGAGAGAGAGAGAGCACCCCCAATGGTGTATGCTTTCACATTGAATTTTTTGTCCCCTATTTCTCTATCCTGTCAGCATGGGGGGCATATACACACGATACCCAGCAAGTGTTTCGAGCCCCCAGGGTTAGAACTCAATCAATGGCCAGCCATGTGGGATCCAGCTTTCTGTGCTTTCTAACCACCATGCTACTGGGCCAGACTCCATTGCTTCCCATTCGCAGAGCTGTCAGTGGGGAGTCCCCACTGCCTGAATTACGTTTATAATCTCCTAATCAGCCTCTCTCCCTCCATTGCCTCTATCTTACTGACACCCTAATATCTTAATATCCGCAACCGCAGCTGTGACTTCTAAAGCACACCATGATTGAGAACTTTCAATGTTTCCTGTGGCCTCCATCCTAATGAATAAAATCTGTGATCCTTGGCCTGGCATTAGGGTCTTCCATGTTTTAGCCTCAGCCTTTTTCTAGTGCCATTTTTTCTACTGCTGCTCACATAATGCACAACCACAACTAAGAAACATTGACTCAAGTAATCTGATAGGAGCAAGGAAGGTGTCTAAGAATGCTTCTTGGTGCCAGCCAGTGGTATAGTGGTTTAGGCAGCTGGATCCCACATGGCAACTGCACAGTTGGATTCCCAGACCCAAAGGCTTGAAAAACACACCAGGTGTGTGTGTGTGTGTGTGTGTGTGTGTGTGTGTATGCATGCTCAAAGTTCTGAGAGGAGATTAGAGGAGATGCCATCCCCCGTACAGGGTTTCTCACTTTCCCTCTCTCTTTCTTTCTCTTTTTCTCTCTCTTCCTCTGTCTCTTTCTGGCTAGCACTCATGCCCTATAAGAAAAATTTTAATTACAAAAATAATAATAATGTTTCTTAAGATAATTGAGTCAAAATATCTCAAAGTGCAATTTTAAAAGAAAATCTAAATTTTCCCCAAGGAAAAGTTTTTTTTTTCTCTCAGGCTGTATAAGGGGACTTCGAAAAGTATACAGAAAAATGTAAGCACACAGGTTTATTTTAATGCAAAGATATTTTGAAATCCATTCACCATTTTTCCATCATATGCACCTCCGATGAGCTTCCTGAAGACCCCACCTACTAAGTGGCACGAAGATCAGGGTCTCATTCCTATCGTTCAGATAGAGCCAAGTTCTCCACCTCCCAGCACATTGCAGTCACCTGGGGAGCATTCGAAAACATGCCAGTGCCTGTGTCCCCACCCGAGGGATTCTGATTCGGTTGGTCTGGGATGTGGTCTGGACATTGGGGGTTTTAAAACTTCCCAGGGGTTCCATAATGCACAACCACAACTAAGAAACATTGACTCAAGTAATCTGCCTTTGCCTGTATTTCACTCAGAGCAGACAGGGCAACCATTACAAAACACAGTCCGTGCATGTTCTTCGTATTTCTCTGTTTCTCTGAAGTTGCTACCCTCTCCTCGCTCTCCATAGTTCTTTGTTGAAGTCGAACTCCAATGCCATGTTCTGAAGAAGTCCCCCCAAGCTCTGGCACACAGTACGGTCACCGTTCTCCAAATACAGAAAAAAAAATTGCTCCTCTTCCTTTTTATAGTGTTTACCCCTAGGCCTCTCACGTTGTTTTTGTATCCCTACTACCTTTCTTTCATGCAGTGCCTTTCCAAGCATCTTTCGCTTAAGCGATCTCAATAAAATTGTGTGTTTTGATGTTATGTGAGAATGGGAAAAATCAAAACATGACTTTTTCTTTTTACAAGTGTTGTGTAATGCTTTTAATGAGAGTTTACCCAGCAAGTTAAATAGACTTATTCTAATCTTCTCAAGTCATGATTTTCTCTGAGGGCAGACACTCACCTCTAATCATGTTAAGATCCGAATCAACTACCTTGGTCATTTGTTTTACTTCTCACTGACAAGTTGTCACTTCTCAGGCTCCGACTACCAAATTCAGGGTTGTATATAAGGGATTCCAAAATCAAAGAAAACAGAAATAGTCTCCTTTGCCGTACTGCCTCCGACTGTGTACTGGGCTGGGGCTATGTCCAAAGTTTAGGACGGAACGTGGAAATGAGAATTCGCATGCCTCATCGGTTGGTAAGAGCTTGGTTTGCCTTTCCTGATTGCTTCAGGGCTGACAGCTCACCTGCATTTTGAAATAGACACCTGCTAATTCAACTTCCCACCCTTTAATCTCACCCTTTCACCCACAGCATTTTAATTACCCTACAATTAATACACTCAGGGTGTACCCACATGGAAGAGTGGGGTGGGAGGAGGCTGAGAAGGGAGGCCGGCCTGAGAGCAATTCACAGCCCAGATCCTCCTCCTTCATTGTGCCTGGACGAGAGTCCCTAGTGCTGATTCATTCTGCTTAATAACAGGCCTCAAAATGTTCTCACCACCACTGCCAGCACCAACACACACACACACACACACACACACACACACAGGTAAGTGAGATGTCGTCTACTTGAACATAATCATCTTTTATAAAACCTGGGTTTCTGAGCTATGCTCCCTCCACCCCACTGAACAAATGTGGGGGGTTCCATCCCTAAGTGGGAAGAGAAGGTGGACTAGAGCGGCATTGTGACAAAATGACAACAACAAACGTTCTGGAGAAGTTGGGAGAAGAAGGAAAAGTGGGGAGTGGATAAACTGATTTTGTTTACCCTTTGAGTGCTCACCAAGACCCTTGGACTCATTTTAGATTCTCAAGACTCAAGGCCCGGTCTTTCCCAGTTTATCGATATCCCCCATAAGTAAAGGTTAGTGTACCAGCTGGAAACTCTTCCCCGAGGAAAGCTAAGCTCTGTCTCCAGAGGCTAAGTGTGCTGAGTGTGGAGCCTCTTCTTCAGCACCTTCCACCCACCCACCCTACCTCCAGAGACATGACCTACGGCTGTGGTCAGAGGGAGCCGCTGCTTATCAGCAGTCCTTTGGGAAGGATTTGTGTGGCAGACACAATGGAAATTGGACTCTTGCATCCACTCCAGCTGCCCATCTCGGCTGTGGCCCTTCCTCACTTCTACACACATGGGGACAAGAGTTGGAGGAGAAATCCCGTCGTATGGCAGCATTTGTTTTTCCTGCCCATCCTAAGCACTACCGATCTCCTTAAGCGGCCATTTAGAATCGTTACAGGTGCCTTAGCCCCTTCACTTCCTGCAACACCATCTTGTCTTAATGCAGGCATTGAATGGCAGAGAATTAAAATACCAAGTTTGGGCCAGACAGTGGAATGGAGGTTAAGGAAACTGGATCCCACACGGTTGACTGTGCGTTTGAGTCCTAGATCTGGTGGTTTGAGAGACACACCAGGCATGTGTGTGTGCATGCCCAAAATTCTGAGAGAAGAATGGAGAAGGGATTGTAGCAAGGACTTCCACCCTGAGGGGTGACTTCTCTCTCTCTCTCTCCTCCAGCAAACCACATGCCCTATAGCAAAGGTTAAAAATAATAATAAAATAAAATGCCAGATGTCTTCCTTGATGCTTTGTTAGCGTTACTGACCACCTAGCCTTTGCTATGAACTTTACATGTTATTTTCGTAAACAGCGAATCTGTGCTATTGGCACTCTCGTCCTATTTCACAGAGGGCAGACGTACAGCACGAGGCCCAATTTGAGGCACAAATTCTGCTCTTCCACTGGGAGACGCAGCCTTCTCCCTGGGACTTAGTACGCTCAGCGCTTGAGCTGGCGTGTCGGATGCGTCATTTAGACCAAGAAAAGAAGGAGACAGCTTGTCCAGAAGAGCTTCCCCTCTCAGTGACAAACTGACAAATGAGAACAGACTACGTTTACTGGTTCCTCGAAATTACAGGGCCAGCTTTCCAAAGCCCAGGTCCTCTCCAGGAGCGATAGGGTACACCCAGAGCTTTGGCAGTCTGTGATTAAGCAGAGGGGGTAATGTAGCAGGAACCTTGGCCTACGGCCCAGAAGGTCATTGCCACTGCAGAGACTGCAGTGTGGACATGAGCTTGCCTTGTAGTTAAATATAGGCTCCCCAGGGACCAGCAGTTAGCGTAATGGCTATGTCACTGGACTCCCATGTAGTCTGACCGTGGTTCGTGTCCTGGACCCGGTGGCTTAAAAACTCACGCCAGGCGTGTGTGTGTGCGTGCCCAAGATCCCAAGAGGAGAATGGAGGAGAAGGGATTGCAGTGTGGCCATCCCCCGCAGGGGTGATTTCTCACTTTCTGTCTCTCTGTCTCTCTCTGTCTGGCGAGCGCACGCGCCCTATAGCAAAAACCTCTCAAAAAAAAAAAAAAAATATATATATAGGCTCCCCGTTAATCAGACGATAGATGCATTTTTAATCCATTTCCTCTTAGTTTCCTCCCTGCATTTCATATTTTAAATGTTATAGGACCTTTCTATTTGAAAAGTTTCTTCATGTGTCATCTGATTATTGTTTTTTCTGATTCGTAGTTGCACGTCAGAGATGAGGCCACAGAGT
>NW_006207768.1:624271-666808 GCF_000334495.1 Tupaia belangeri chinensis
AGTGTGCCCTTACTATTTCACGCCTCCTCTGCATTCAAAAGACAAGGTAGAGAAAATGCTCCCGAGGTAGTGTTTAGGGTGGAATCGTGTGCCCTCAAAAAAAATATGTTTGGGGACCAGGTGATGGAGTGCTGGCTGGGGCACTAGCTCCCATGTGACCAACTGTACATTTTGGGTCCAGGACCCAGTGGCTTGATGCACATACTGGACGCATATACACACACGCTCAAAGCCTGAAGAGGAGAATGGCAGAAAGGGGATTGTGGCCCGGCCATCCCTCCTGGGGATTGCTTTTTCTCTCTCTCCTTCTCTCTCTCTCCAGTGAAGGTATATGCCCTATAGCAAATTGAAAACAAACAAAAACAAGATATGTTTGAGGATCTAACCCTGGGTACCAATGAACGTGACTGACCTTATTTAGAAATAGGCTCTCAGCAGATGTAATTGGATGTACGTGCAAATGAGGTCTGCTGCAGTGGGGCAGATTTACTCCATTGTGATGAAGATTTTATAAGAAGACAGACACGCACAGAGGAGGATGGTGGGCGAGGACCAGGGCAGAGGTTACAGCGATGTATCTACGAGGCAAGGAATGCCAAGAAGTAGCCAGGAGAAGCCAGGAGAGAGCAGTAGACTAGAGTGGCCCTGCAGCCCTCAGAGAGCATGGCCCTGCTGACGCCTTCACTGTCGGCTTCTCGCTTCCAGAGCTGGGAGAGTGGATTGCTACTGCTCTAGGGCACAGTTTGGCGTACTTTGTAATGGTGGTGCTTGGAAACGAACACAGGTACGATCCGAATTCAGATATTTCAGATCCGGGTCAGTGGTGCCAAGGATGGGGGCTGCAATATTTTCCAGATTCAGGTGGGTACAGGCTATCTTGTTTTTTCTTTATTTCATTTTTTTTCTTGGAGAGATTTTTGCTATAGGGCACGTGTACTTGCCAGAGAGACAGAGTGAGAGAAAATGAGAAATTACCCATGAGGGCGATGGCCACGCTGCAGTCTTTTCTCTTCCATTCTCCTCTCAGGATTTTGGGCATGTAGACACATGCACCCAGGATGGGTTTCAAGCCACCCGATCTGGGACTCAAACTGCAGTCAGTTCAGCACCTCAACCATTACACCATCTGCTGGCCCGTTTTGATGTTTTTAAACAGCACAACACTAGTTATTAAACCTTCTGGAAATATGGAAAAGTTTCACACATTTCCTTTGAGTTCCTCAGTGGGGTAGAATAGTTTTAGGCTGAGTGCTTTTTTCCCAGAATAGAAGCACACGGCCAGCCATCGCCGGTCTGCAGTGCCTCGGGCCTGCCTACCTGCTGGAGCCTCCTTGCTCTACCACAGTGCTTCTCAAAGTCTGAGTCTCAGCACCACCTGAGGAGCTCCCTGATTCTAAGCACCCAGGGCAGAGGTCAATATCCAGCTCACAGCCCCTTCCTTAGTTTTATTGGAATACTGCCATGAGCATTTATTTGCACATTGCTTTCTGGCTACAATGGCAGAGACCATGTGGCCAAAAAGCTAAAAACATTTATTTCCGGCTCCTTAAAAAAAATAGTTTGCAAAAGACTGAAAATTGTTTGATTCATCTTTTCCTCCCACAGTGAAGATCCAGCAAAGGACTTTGAACTTAGTAGGGGCTCAAATGAATTAAATTTAAGTCGAGTGAATAGCAATGAATGGAATTAAATTGAATCTTCTTCAACATGTTATCTGAAAAGGATCCAAGGTGTTATGCCTCCCAGGAGTTTTCGCATTTTAATAAGTAACTCATAAGCCCCCAAAGTCTTTATTTGAAGACAGAAAGGAATACCTAATTGCTAAAATTGCAAGCACCTGTAATTATGAGCTTGCCGTTCTATACTATTGGACTGAGAAATCTCTCCCAGAACCCACCAAATCGCACAGGGAGGCTGCCACCCAGCTTACCTGAATACAATGCCTGCTCTTCAGAAAGGTACTCTCTGGAGGACTTGATAGTCCTTAGTGTTTTAAAAAAAAAAATCTCCAATTTACGGTCCGGTTCTGTGTCCTGGTGGTTAAGGTAGCAGATCCCGCACGGCCAACTGCATGGTTCAAGTCCCAAATCCCCAGCTTGAGAAACACGCCAGGTATTTTGCCTGTGTGCCCAAAATCCCAAAAGGAGGGAGAGATGAGAAGTGGTTGCAGTGTGACCATTCTTTTCTTTTTTAAGAGGTTTTTGCTATAGGGCTCATGCACTCGCCAGAGAGACAGAGAGCAACAAAGAGATAGAAAACAAGAAACCACCCCCCGGGGCGATGGCTATGCCACAATCCCTTCTCCTCCATTCTCCTTTCAGGATCTTGGGCACGCACGCACACACACAGAGTGAGTTTAAGCCCCCGGGTCTGGGACTCAAACTGCGGTCGACTACGTGGGTGTCCAGCGACATAGCCATTCCGCTAACTGCTGGTCCAGCAGTGTGACCATTCTTGAATGGTGGGGGGGAGGGGTGTGTCCTTTGTCCCCTCATTCTCTGGCAAAAGCACACACTTTCTCACCAAAATAAATAAATAAATAATCCTCGGGTTTCATTTGTGTTGCTTGCATTCCTTTTTATTAGCCCAACCAACTCTCCTGGTGGGAAAACTTCAATGGGTTTCCTTAGAAGGCATCACTACTCCCCATTCTCTAATTTCCAGAATTTTCTTCCCACAAAGAATTTATTGTTTTAACAGTGAATAAGTATGTCAGCCTCCGTGTGCTGGCAAATTTCACTACTTAATTGTGCTCTAATCTGTGAGTGATAGAAAATTGTTCTGAATTCAATTCCTTCCATGCCGATCAACTTAACTGGGGACTTTACCAGCCAACTGCATGGATGTGAAAGCTGCTGAGGTCCCCAGAAACTGAGAAAGTTTTACAGTTTTATTCATCGCCATGGACACTCATCATGGACAAGTATCTCTCTTTCATCTCAGGTGACCAAACCTTCCCAGGGCTGTAGGAGGCCGACTCACAGACGTCAGAGAGACAGCCCTCCCACCGAGGGCGCAGATCAAGGTTGGGATTCAGGCTCATATTGTCTATTAACCACTGGACTTGAACAACAGACAGGACCTCTCCAACACAGGTTTCCTCCAATGCAAGTAGGAGGTAATAAAGGGGTTCCAAGGAATGGTGACGTGTGAAGAACTTGGCACAGGGCCCGCTACACCGGAAGTGTTACATAAATACTGTTCTGAGAGCTTACATCTTTGGAACAAATGACTTGAAAATTCTACTCCATGTTTCCGTAAAATGAACACTCGTATTACATGCCACAATTGCTGCATCCGATTGTGCTCATGTGTTTCATTTATAAACACAAAATTCTTACACCTACGGAACAAAATATTGTAACATTTTCTAACTCTGACACTACAGCCAAATCCTGTCTTCACGTTCTTCCCCTGTAGAAAATCATTCCATCACTGAATGATCCTAACTTTCTCCTACTCGGAAGTCTGAATGGCTCCTTCTTCCTACATACCATGAAGCTATTCTGCATGCTTCCAAGAACCACCATCATCTGGCTCCCCAGGACATGCTTACGAGTCCCATGACAGGGAATTCTTTCATTCCTATTTCTCTCTGCTGCACAAACACGCCACACAAATCCTCTCTCTGTAGTCTCAGTCATGAGTGTCCTGGCCGTACCCCTCTCTTCCCCCTTCTTCCCAACGATACCCATCCTTTAAGATTCAGCTTTAGGGGAACAGCAAATGGCGTTAATGGTTACATCATCAGAGTCCCACATGGCTGACTGCAGTTCAAGTCCCGGACCCAGTTGCTTGAAACTCACACCGGGCACATGTGCGTGCCTGCCTAAGATCCCAGAAGGAGAATGGACGAGAAAGGAATACATGTGACCATTCTCCCTAGGGATGATTTCTCACTTTCTCTCTCACTTCCTCTGTTTCTCTCCCCCCCCTCTCTCTCTCCTCTCCCCCTTCCCCTCTCCCTCTCCCTCTCTTGGAGTGCACATATCCTAAGGTAAAAAGGTAAAAACCTCTTAAAAAAAAAAAAGAGAGAGAGAGAGTGAGATTTAGCTTTAGTGGGGCCAGCAGGTAGCATAGTGGATAAGGCACTGGACTACTACACAGTCAACTGCGGTTTCGAGTCCCAGACCTGGGAGCTTGCTTTCCCACTTTCTCTCTCTCTCTCTCATCAAATTAAAAATAATAACAATAATGATCATTAAATAAATCATTCTTCTGAATAAAAAAAGAATTCCACTTTACTACAGTATTCTCTTTTGAATTTCTTTTTTATTTCTGAGTTTGAAAGCAGTTGTAGTCTGTGTCACCCAATTTAGCATTTTACTAAACACCATCTTTCACTCTTTCTATATGTGTTCTAGATGTGGCTGCTTAGACAGATTACGTGATCCTTGAGGTAGGAAACAACTCTTCAGACACTTCTGTAGCTCCTAAGTCCAGCCTGTGTGTTGTGGGTGATGCCAAATTTGACATTGGACACATTTAAGTTCAAGTGCCAGTGATCTTGGGCAGAATTTGTTCATCTCTCTAGTCCAAGGTTTCTTTGGTTATAAATGTAGGTGATGTTATAAAGATGAGATGATCTGCTGTCTGGTATCTGACACAGACGCCACTCAGTAAAAGCTCATTATTATTTTCTATTTGACGGAATTAACAAACCTTTGACATCCAGCGCCTCGTTGTCTGTGTTTCACATGAAGTGTCTTAGCTTGATGTTCCCCAGAAATCTAGACGAAGGCAAATCTCGATGCTATCACTTTACAAGAAAGTGCAAAGCAGAGAAGCAGAAGAGCGGGAAAGGGGGAAGGGGGCAGTGGCGAGAAGAGCCACATAAGCAGGCGTTAAAGGAGCCATCATCTCTCCATGAGGAGGGCTGCTCATTGACCGTTCTTGCCCAGTCTCCGGAGCGGTGGATGAGCTATTGCATCCAGGGCGTGTGGCCGGGGCAGCAAGGAAGAGGCCACCTGGCTTCCCCGCTGTACCCCTCTCAGCCCACTGTAGCCCATCCTTCATAGAACAAAGTCCTGTTCTGGACCGTAACTCAAATAATTCGTACTTAGACTATAAAACCACCAATGATCTTCCAAAGCCATTATAATAAAACCTAAACTCCACTGGCTCCTGTCTGACACCGGTCAAAGGCCCTGTCTGTGGGTACTCACCCCCCTGGGGTGCGAGTTTGTGCTTCTGGGGTGCAGAGTTGATCGCTAGTACCTCAAGCTTGGGTGGAAGGCAAGCAGTACTCAATATGGTCGTAATCCTAGCACATGGCCAAAGGCTTCTGAAACTTAAAGCCAAGAAGTCTGGAAAACTGTGAGATAAACTATTTTTTGGACTATATCCAAAGGTTTTGTATAAATCGTATGGCTTTATCATTTGTAAGCACCCTTCCTTCCCCATGAATGTTGATGAAAATGTGGGGTTTTTTACACATAAGTCATTTTTATTTCTAGAGGGTGTGTGCACTCACCAGAGAGAGTCAGAAAGTGGGAAAAAGCACTCCCTTCTGAGGTGCGGTCACACTGCGATCCTTTCTCCATACTGTCAGGGTTTGGGGCATACCTGTACACATGTTTTTCCTTTTCCCTTACTTCTTTCTTTCCTTCTTTCTTTCCTTCTTTCTTTCTTTCTTTCTTTCTTTCTTTCTTTCTTTCTTTCTTTCTTTCTTTCTTTCTTTCTTCTTTCTTTCTTTCTTTTTTTTAACTTGCCAGAGGGGAGGGAGTAAGAAAGCAACCCCTATGGAGAATGATCACCCCGCAATCCCTTCTCCTTCTTTTCTTCCTCATTTTGGGGATTTGGGACACACAGTACATATGCCTCGTATGTTTCTCAAGTCACCAGTCCAAGACTTGAACTGCACAGTCAACCATGTGGGATCTACCTTGCCCTAACCATCATACCACAGGTTGGTCCTTTTCTTTTTTAAGTTTTTCCAAAGTGTGCACGTACTCAACAGAGAGAGAGAGAGATAGAGGAGAAAGCAACACCCATGGGGATTGTTCACGCTGCAATTCCTTTTCCTCCTTTTCTCCAGCCTACCAGGATTTGGGGCACACACACACACACACACACAGAGTGCTTCTCCACCTGCGGAATGTGAGACTCAAACTCTAAGGTCGGGCCATGTGGAATCCAGCTGTTTTAACCACCATGCTATGGAGCCACCCAATACACGTGTTTTTCAAGCTTCCAGGGCCAAGATTCAAACCATGGCCAGCTATGTGGGATCTAGCTCTGTTAACTGCTGGGCTATAGATCCAGTCCTATAAATAAATGTTTATTAGGATAGCAATAACTGCTTAGTGTAGAGAAATTAGAAAATAAAGATAAGCAGATAAGAAAATAAAAAATACTTTAATATATCTTCATAGTACCTATTATACAAAACTTGGTTTTTTTTTTTTTTTTTTACTTAATGTACTTTGAATATCTTTTCTCATTAATAAATAACCATCTTAGGACCAGAAGTTGGCGTAATGACTATGTCGCTGGACTCCCATGTAGTCGACCGCAGTTCGAGTCCTGGATCCGGTGGCTTAAACTCACACTGGGCGTGTGTATGTGCATGCCCAAGATCCCAAGAAGAGAATGGAGGAGAAGGGATTGCTATGTGGCCATCCCCCCAAGGGGTGATTTCTCACTTTCTGTCTGTCTCTGTCTTTCTGGTGAGCGCACGAACCCTATAGCAAAAACTTCTCCAAAATAAATAAATAAATAAATAATCATCTTTGGGCTAGCAGATGGTATGGAGTTTAAGGCGGCTGAATCTCGTATGGCTGAATGTGCAGTTCAAGACCCAGACCCAGAAGCTTAAAAATCTCACTGGATGCATGTGCATGCATGCCCAAAATTCTGAGGAAAAAATGGAGGAGAAGGGATTGTTGTGTGGCCATCCTCCAAGGCGACAATTTCTCACTTTCACTCTCTCTCGGTCTCTCTCCCCAGCGAACTCACAAACCCTGTGAGTTACAAACATAATAATAAATAAAAAATAAAAAACAATCTAGAGTCTCATTTCTTTAAGAATTATTTTATTGGAGCCAACAGGTGGCATGGTGGTTAAGAGCACTGGACTCCAATATGGCCGACCATGGTTTGAGTCCCAGACCTAGCAGCTTTTTTTCTCACTTTCTCTGTATTTCCGTGGTCAAATTAAATAAATAAATAAAGTTAAAATAAAATAATTCTTTATTTTAACTTTATTTATTTATTAATAAAGAATTAATTTAACTTTATTTATTTATTTTAATTTGACCAGAGAGGGACAGAGCAAGGGGGTGGGGGGTGTGGAGTGAGAAAGGAAGCCATCAGGTCTGGAATTCGAACCATGATCAACCATGTGGGAGTCCAGTGCCCTTAACCACCATGCCACCTGCCAGCCCCTACAGTCTCATTTTTTATGGCTTTGTAATATTTTGTTTTATGTTTGAACTGTAATTTCTTTTGTCAATCCTTTATTATCAGACATTTACTTTTAAAAAAAAAATGTTTAAAATGGTCAACAGTACTAAGTAAACAGGCAAATATTTCTAATGATGCATTCCTAGGAGAGAAATTGCTGGCTTACGGGTAGGTATGCTTTTGATATTCTGGGTATGTATTACCAACTTCTCTTCCAAAAAAAAAAAAAGCTACACCAATTTAAACTTCCCCAGCTGTGTTCAAGATTGAGCGGTGCATTGCCAGCTCTGCAGATTCAACTTAATGGCTCTGACCTCAGCTGAGACTGTGCTGAGCGTGAGAGAGACCCAGCCCGAGTCCAGTCAACTCATCACATCGGGTGCTGGGAACTTTTCAGGAGCATTAGTGCCTCCGAGTCCTGGAGCTTCCTTTCACCTGCCTTTTCTCTTTACCTGAGAACCTAAGTCATCAACCTTATCATCACACCATCACGAACTAACATTCATCTTGGCTTGAGTTCGTTGGAAGTCAACAGTCGTTCTAACAAATGACTTTATTCCAGGTCTTGTTAGGACGTTTGTGTTTGGGCGAGAGTAATTCCCACACACGCGATCCTGGGCAACCTGTTTGCGAGCCTTGCAGCACTCCGCCACAGCTTTCTGTGTGGCATCATCCTTTCATCTCTGGGAAATGCGTCTGCCTGCCCAGCCAGGCGCTTGGTGTGCATAGAACAATAATAAGCATGGACGCCAGGCTTTTCATCTTCAAAGTATCAGTGAACACTAACTAATTAATTTTCACCACACTCTTGTAAGATTAGTAAGTGCTACTCCGCCCCTGGAATGAAAATAGCATAAACCAATGAAACATTTGACACGTCACAAAAAGCCCAAAACCTAATAGTCTGGGAAGAGAAGATTGTTGATTAGCAGTTGTGAGAGGGCAAGGGAGCAGAGCAGGCCAGCGTTGGCTCTAGAGACACGAAGGGCATCAGCCACAGGGCAGGAGTTCGAGGTGCCTTTACTAGTGAGCGCTCATGGCTGTGCTTAGGCCGCAGTGCAGTGAGACCACGATTCAGTCACACCCAACAACGGTCAAGGATCCCTGAGACATTCAAGGTCAATTACAGGCATCCAAATAATGGGAAGGGGAGGTAGGAAGAGTCACAAATATTCAAATTAAGGCTATAAACGAAAAAAAAGATATGTCAGGAAACAGGCACGCAGGGCATTGAATGTAAAGGGTAGGGCTTAAGGAAGAAACTCAAAACCCAAATGTAAATGACAAGTAACTTAGCAGTGAACGCTAAGAGAACTAGCTCACGAGTTCTTCCTCGAAGGTACACCTGTACCCACAGCAAATAAGGTTGACCACGAGGAAATACCAAATTCCAGAGAGAAAGTAAACACGTAGCTTTTATCACTTTAAAGACAAAAAAATATTCACTTGCGTTATAATCTGGAACCTAGAGATGGCCTTTGACCTTTGTGCCTTGAATAGGTAATACAATCAAGGATTCTGCTTTGCTGAATCATTCGCTGCACTGTGCTCCGGACTCCCAGTCTAAGGAGACACGTGTCGCTGGCTGCCGGTTTTCTACCTCATGGGGATGACAAATATAATGGGCATTGCAGCCAACGTGAGCTGGACTCCTGGATGGCAGAATAATAATAATAATAATAATAATGGCAGTGATAGTAATGTGATGAGCCATTGTGTATGCAAATATTGTTCACGTCGTATTGCCTGTTCACGCTGGATACTGTACACAGAGCAGAATAGCAGAACCAAGACTGTAGTGACAGAGTGTGGACTTCAGAAAAAGCCTGACTCGGAACTGCAATCCCGCTACGCATAAGCTGCCTGTACGTTCTCTGATCCCAACTCCCTCATCTGTCTAATGAAGATAAGAATATGAATTCCGTCATATTGTGGTGACTCCGTCTTGGTGGTGACTGGCCTTCCTTTTCCCTTCTAATGACTGCCCCGTTTCTCTGCTCCTTTGAAAGAATTGACCTAGCATCTCTATATTCTGATGTTGGCATCTCTCTTCCGTCTACAGCATGGAATCCCCTGTCTCTACCGCACTTCATTGAAACTTTTCTTTTCAAGGTCAACCTTGAAAACGAATCCTCAATTCTCTGTACTGACCATACTAGACTCTCAGAGGCGAATCCTCAGTTGACATGGCTCTAAAACACTTCTCTTAACTCCCTTAATAATACAATTGCCTGGATTTGGTACAACTCCAGTAATGATTACTTTTCTATCCTCTCTTCTGACTCCTCTTGTTCTGCCTGAATTCTAAACGCTGGCCTATCCAGCATCTCTATCCTTGTCCCTATTCTATTATATATTATCCCTGCACCCTGGGGGATCTCATTCTATCTCATGACTGCAAATAGAATACATCTCTCCAGCCTCAATCACGTTTCTAAGCTCTATCCTGGCAAATTCAATCATCTAAAAACAACTGCTGTTTTATAGGGGAGAAGTTTCAAACTGAAAATCATGGCGTATATCCACTTACCCATCCTCAGTCCCGCCAAACTTTCCTCTCCCAGATTTTCTCCATCTCCATTCTTGGTGCCGTTGTTCACCCTATTCTTCTGCCAAAAACTAGGAAACATTCTTTAAAAAAATAAAAGATTTTTGCTAAAGGGTGCATGCCCTTTCCAGAGACGAGAGAGAAAGAGAGAAAGGGAAAGTGAGACATCACCCCAGAGGGAAGATGGCCACAGCACAATCCCTTTTCCTCCATTCTCCTCTTGGGATTTTGGGCATGCACACACACACACACACACACACACACACACACACACACACCCAGCATGTCTCTCAAGCCAGAACTCCAACCACATAGTCAGTCATGTGGGATCCAACACTCTAACCACCCACCACACCACCTGCTGCCCCAAGGAGACATTCTTTATTCTTCCTCTCCCACTCTCCCACCCTCCACTCATCTATCCAATCCATCAGGGAGGTCCTGCTTGGTCTACCTGAGAATATCGGGATTCCCACTTTCCCTGGCTTTCTCATAACCACTCTACTCCAAGCTTTAGTTGGATTAACAAACCATTACAGGTTTCCCTGCTGGATCTCCTCTCATCCCACTGTAGTCCATTCTTCATATAACAAAGTATTCTTTTGGACCTTAGCTTAAATAACTTTACGCTTGGATTATAAAGCCACCATTGATTTTTCAAAGTCTTTATAATAACACTTAAACTGCTTAGCAGCTTCTCAGAGGCCCTGTCATCAATCTTGTTCATTGTGACCATCTTCGTGGTACATATTTGGATTTCAGAACTTTTTTTTTTTTTTTTTAATTTTTAGGGCACATTCTCTCGCCAGAAAGACAGAGGGAAACAGACAGAAAGTGAGAAATCACCCCCCAGGGGGGATGGCCATGCCACAATCCCTTCTCCTCCATTCTCCTCTCAGGATCTTGGGCACACATGCACATGCGCCCCACATGAGTTTAAGCCACCGGGTCCGGGACTCGAACCGCGGTCAACTACATGGGAATCCAGGGACATAGCCCTTACGCCAACTGCTGGTCCCAAATTTCAGAACTTTATACTTGCATTTGGAAACTCACGCTGTGTGGCTATCCTCCCTTGGGAGGATTTCTCACTTTCTATCTCTCTGGTGCGCACACATGCGCTATAGCAAAATCTCTCTTAAAAAATAAAGAAAAGAAAGAAAAAGAAAAACATTATCTCCACTGGAATACAAGCTCTGAGAGAGTGGGGACTTTATCTTATTCTCCTCAGTGTCCCAATATCTAATATCATTTCCAGGATATAACAGATATTTAATAAATATCAATTAAAGAAAAATATTATATAGCCTAGAACTTTTTAGAAGTCATTTGTTCTTTTTATTGCCCGGCATCTATTTCTGCTTTTTTTTTTTTTTCAAAATCATACCATAATTTACATTTATGAAATTACCTTTTTTTTTTTTTTTTTTTTTTTATCTTTAAGGCTACACTAACACATCACATGCTCTAACAGGAAACGTGAATCCTGAGACAATTAGTCATCATAGTCTAGCCTTTAGCCAATGAGAATCAGGCTCAGGTGTTTCCCAGAAATTGTGAAAAGGAACCTGCATCTCGACTTTTCATGGCTAAACAAGTAAGCCTGGTAATAACTTCAATCATCATGTAGGAAGACAGAGAGATACTAGATCCAGGTTTGAATCCCCGGATCCAGCCGGCTATAGATGTTGCAGTTACACTAGTCAATAAATGCAAAGTTTGCCTATTCAGCTTGGCTTTTTGGTCACATGCAGCTGGACAAGTTTTTTGTTTTGTTTTGTTTTGTTTTGTTTTTTGGGAGAGGTTTTTGCTATAGGGCGCATGCGCTCGCCAGACAGACAGAGAGAGACATAGAGACAGAAAGCGAGAAATCACCCCCTGGGGGGATGGCCACACCGCAATCCCTTCTCCTCCTCCGTTCTCCTCTCGGGATCTTGGGCACGCACGCACACGCGCCAGCATGAGTCTTAAGCCACCAGGTCCAGCATGCGAACCGCGGTCTACTACATGGGAGTCCAGCGACATAGCCATTACGCTAACTGCTGATCCCTGAACAAGTTTTGTTGTACTTCCTAATAGAATTTCCTTAGGAAGTGTGTTCTTCTTTTATGACATGTAAGACCTCATTGGATGCCTGACCTCTCCATGGAAGTTATATACATATGTTCATAAATTATATTATGCTAATATCTGATAAAGTGAGGGAAAATGACTTTTTATTGGCTCCCTTGATCTCACTTTGAGAATCATTTCTCTAAGATATACTTATCTATGGATAACAGAAATACAATATTAAAACCTCTAGAATGTTTCTTCATACATGGATAAACAGAGATGAAGAAATAGTCATTGAAAATGAATGTCAGATCTTAATATAGCCAAAAATAACAAGTTACATAAATTCTTGTTCTGTTCTTCGATTCTAACCAGAGTGGAAGTTCTAGAGTGGAACCACAACCATTCTTACCAAAGGGTAAGCATAACAATACAATTAAAGGACTACTGTTTCCTCTCTGGCAGGATAGTTGATACTGGAGTGCTCCACACAGTGCCTCTCTTCAGAGTCAGCCATATTTGCCCCATCTGCGGGGAATAGTACTTACTGGCAGACCACAGCTGAGATCCTTCCTGGAAACTGTCTCACCACAGGGAAGTGCCTCACACGAGGTTATACCCCCTTTCAAGGACCAGTGACTGGCCCAGACCCCTTGACACAATTTGGACAATTCCAAAAATCTATCCTAATTCCAGGATTTCCCAACAAAATGGCTGAAACCTCAATCACACCTGCTTTCACCAACGACATGCACTTTTTTTTTTTTTTTTTTTTTGGTAGGTTTGTGCTATAGGGCATGTACACTCTCTGGAAAGAGTCAGAAGGAGAGAGAGAAAGCACCCTCTCCCCCAGATGGCCACACCCCAACCCCTTCTCCATTATCCTCTTGGGATCTGGGGTACACATGCACAAACACAAAACATGGTTTCAAACTGCTGGTTCCAGAATCTGAGCTGTAGTTGGCCATGTGGGAGTCTAGCGCTTTACCCACCATGTCACCTGCTGGCCTCATATGCAATGCTTTTTTATTCACTTTATTAAACATACGTTTCATAAAATAACTCCCCAATTAATCTTCTGCAGGAAATTTTCCACCTCAGAGTTTGTTTCCAGGAAGTTAATCTAAGACTGTATAAAAACAAACAAACAAGGGACCAACAGTTGGTGTAATGGCTATGTCGCTGGACTCCCATGTAGTCGACCATGGTTCAAGTATCAGACCCAGTGGCTTAAACTCACACCAGGTGCATGTGCGTGCATGCCCAAGACCCCGAGAGGAGAATAGAAGAGAAGGGATTGTGGCATGGGCATCCCCTCGAAGGCTGATTTCTTGCTTTCTCTCTCTCTGTCTTTCTTTCTAGCAAGCGCACGCACCCTATAGCAAAAATCTCTCAAAAACAATAGGAAACCATAAATAACATGAGCCTTTTCATACCAAAAGAATGGCAGGGAAAGCTACAATTGATTATCACAGATTATTTCAAAACCGTAATGTGCTGATTAAGAAAGCAGTTGGCAGGACAATCTCCAAACTATCCAATCTTACTATAGGTGGAAGAAGGAATCAAAATACTAACATTTTACAGCTTAGTATCTTAAAGCTAGATCGCTACCTTTATCACTGTAAACACCAGCATCCACTGGAAGTGAATTAAAACTTTAAACAATAAAACCTAAAACAACAGGTAGGTAGGTAGATTCGGATATACATTGATCATTGCGGTTCTGCTTCTCTGGCTGAGTCAAAACTGATATATACTGTTGAATTGGTCTGAACTACACTGACAGGCTTGGTATGAAAGCTTAAGACCTTAAAACTTAATGATTTAATAACAAACAAGAAAACATTACAAGTGGAGATTGCATTTGCCTAAATATCTCTAAATGAGAAAGATGAAAACGTCAACTGCCCTGGAAATTTTATAGAAGATACTAGAAAGAAGAAAAAAATGACAGTTTCATCAAGTTCTATTGTCACTTTAGTTGACTCTCCACTGGTTCCACCTTTGTTTTGGGGTGCTCCAGACAATGAATGAGGATGGAAACAACTTGGAATAAAATGGGTTCTAGTGAAAGCCCCCAGAATGGCAGGTTTTTGCTTGTTTATTTTTAAATTTTTGCCATAGGGCACATGTGCTCGAGGGAGAGAGACAGAGAAAGACAGAGACAGGGAAAGTGAGAAATCATACCCTAGGGGAGGTGACCACACCACAATCCCTTCTCCTTCATTCTTCTCTCAGGATTTTAGACCCACATCCCCACTGCCTGGTGTGATTTTTCAAGCCACCAAATCCAGGACTCAAACCTCTGTTGGCCATGTGGGAGTCCAGCACCTTAGCTGGTCCCACCAGATTTTTTTTTTTTCTTTTCAAGATTTTGTTTCTAGCTGTGGAAGTTTTATAACAAATAAAAGGAAGGTAGAGAGTCTCACACATACATAGCCTTCCTCGTTATCGACTTCCCCCACTGGAAACAGCAAGTTTGTGACAACTAATAAACACACCACTATCACCCAGCATCCATAGTTTACATCAGGGATCACTCTTCGTGTTGTATATTGTGTGTTTGGACAAATGTATTCATCATAGTACCATACGAAGCATTTTCACTGCTCTAAAATCCTCTGTGCTCCCTCTGTCGACCCTTCCACCATTCACCTCTGAAAACCACTGATCTTTTCACCATCTCCATAGGTTGCCTTTCCCAGAATGCAATGCAGTCGAACTCATATACTTATGCAATTGTTTCACATGAGTGTCTCCCACTTAGTAACACACACTTAAGAATGCCTCACGTTTTCTCATGGCTGGATCACTCATTTCTTCTAAGCACCAACTATTCCACTGTCTATATATACCACAGTTTATTATTTCACTTACTAAAGAACATTGTGAGGCCCCCCAAATGCTGACAACTAAGCTGCTATACCTATCCATGTGCGTGTTTTTATATAATGTTAAGTTTTCACTTCCTTTGGAGAAACACCAAGTAGTACAATGCTGGATTATGTGTTCTTATATATGCCCATTTAGTTTTACAAGAAACTGTCCAACTGTCTTCCAAAGTGGCTTATTTTGCATTCCCACCAACAATGAAGCGTTCCTGTTATTCCACACTCCTGCCTGCATTTGACATTGTCAGTGTTCTGAATTTTGGCCAGCCTTATAGGTATGGGGTTGCAGCTCTTTATTTTTATTTTAATTTTCATTTCATGATAAAATATAATGTAAAGCAACTTTGCATATGCTTATTTTCCATCTGTTATTCTTCTTTATAGAGATATCACATTTTCAGCCCATATTTTAACTGGGTTTTTTTATTGTTGAGTCTTAAGACTTCTTTTATTTTAGATAGCAGTCCTTTATCAGTTGTGTCTTGTGTAAATATTTTCTCCCAATCTTTGATTTCTCTCTCTTTTGTTTTAATTTGCCAGAGAGCAGGTGTGTTTGCCAGAGAGAGAGGGAGAGAAAGTGAGAAAACAAACCCCCATCAGAAGACAGTTATGTTGCAGTCCCTTCTCCATCGCTCCCTCCTTTCAGGATTTTGGACACACATGCACACATACCTGATGTATTTCTCAAACTACCAGGTCCAGGACTTGAACAGCACAGTCAGCCTTGTGGGATCCAGCCACTTTAACCACCATGCCACAGGCTGGCCTATGACTTGTCTTCTCATTTTCTTGACATTATCTTTTGTTAAAATTATTTATTTAATTTTATTTATTCGTTCATTTATTTATTTTTAGTTTGACAAGAGAGACAGAGAGAGATAAAGAAGGAAAGTGAGAAAGCAAGTCACCAGGTCCAGGACTTGAACTGTGGTAAGCCATATGAGTGAGTCCAGCACCCCAACCACCATGCCACTTGCTTGTCCCCAACATTATTTTTTTTTTTTTTTTTTGAGAGGTTTTCACTATAGGGCACATGCGCTCGCCAGACAGACAGAGAGAGACATAGAGACAGAAAGCGAGAAATCACCCCCCAGGAAGGATGGTCACGCCGCAATCCCTTCTCCTCCATTCTCCTCTCGGGATCTTGGGCACACACGCACACGTGCCCGGCGTGAGTTTTAAGCCACTGGGTCCGGGTCACGAACCGCAGTCGACTACGTGGGAGTCCAGCGACATAGCCATTACGCTAACTGCTGGTTCCCCCCAACATTATCTTTTATAAAGCCAAAGTTTTAAATGTTCTTTAAGTCCAACTTGTCAATTATTTTTTTTCATGGAGCACGTCTTTGATTCTGTATTTAAAATGTTTTCACCACAACTAGGATCACTTTGATTTTCTCCTAGGTTATTTCCAAACTTTTTATAATTTTGCATTTTTCCATTTAGAGCTATGATCCATTCTGAGTTAGTTTTTGTGATCAGTGGAAGGTTTATGTCCACAGTCTTTGTTTCTACCTATTTTCTTTTCTTTTTTTTTTTTTTTTTTGCATCCAAATGTCCAATTTTTTCCAATACTATTTTTTGAAAGGTTATCTCTTGCTCTTTTGCCTTAGCTTCTTTGTCACAGATCAGTTGACTATATTTACATAGGTGGATGCCAGATTTTCATCTCTCAATCTCACCTCTGTCCTTTGGTTTATTTAATACTTTAAAATTTTTTTTTTCATTTCTATTTCCCCAGAGGAATTCAGGTTACAGAGAAAAAAGAATTTGCATCTTTATACAGTGTATAACATAGTGAAAATATTGCCATCAAGATTATACTTCGGATTCAATTTCTTCATAACATCTGTTTCCATTGAACAAAAATAATATGCTGTCATGTATCTGGGACATATTCAGACTTCCTGTTTTCATATTAACAGCACAAAAACTGTCATTGGTAACTTGCTGTAACTGTCACCGCCTCCACTGCAGCACGTGGACCCACACACTGCAGACTCACAGATTTACATCGCTTTGTACTTGGAATGTTCTACACAAATTAGCAATTTCCCAAGCTTATTTCAGCTAGTTTTTAATCTTCTAATCTAGAGACAAGTGACATTTTTGCTCAGACACCATAAATTGTCTACATAATGGAAAGCAACATTTTCATTCTCTTCTACACTGTCTAAATCTTTTACTGAAGAGGTTTTCTTCTTTTTTTAATTTTTTAAATGATTATTTATTTATTTGTTTATTTCATTCCATTTGTTATTATTCTTCTTTTCAATTGACCAGAGAGAGACAGAGAAAGAGAAATCAAGAAAGCAAGCCTCCAGGTCCAGGACTCAAACCAAGATCGACCATGTGAGAATCCAGCACCCTTAACCACCAAGCCATCTGCCAGTCCTGAGGTATTATTCTTCTAAACAAAAAAAAGTGACATGATTTTTAAAATAAATCAATATAAATTTCTTTTTTAAAAAGATGTATTTATTAATTTATTCATTCATTCATTTTCATTTGACCAGAGAGAGAGACAGAGAGAGAGGTAAGTGAGAAAGCAAGCCACCAGGTCCAGGACTTGAACCGTGGTCGGCCATGTGGGAGTGTCCAGCGCCTTAACCACCACGCCACCTGCTGGTCCCCCCAATATAAATTTCTTATCTTTGGATTGAGGTGGAAATTGAAAATAAAAGAAAAACTTTCAACAAAGTAGAAAAAGATGTTCAAAACTGAAACATCCTTTATAAGATCTTCCCTAATAAGGCATATCTTACTTGTTCTTTTAAAAACAAATTTTAATTTTATTTATTATTGTCATTTCCGTTTTCTATAAGGCAAATGCTCTCACCAGAGAGACAGAGAGAGAGAGGGAAAGGAAGAAAGCTAGTCTGGGACTCAAACCATAGTCAGCCATGTGGGAGTCCAGCACCTTAACCAACATGTCGCCTGCTGGCCTATTCTATTCTTAACAGTCCATTCTACTCCTTCTTTTCAACACCTACATATCCATTTTGTACTTTATGATTTACGAGTTCTTTATATGCTCTTATATATAAACACAGTTATAATACATGTATGTACACAATGTATGTGTGTGTATAGCTTCCTAACTACATCTTTTATTTCTTTTTTTGGAAAGATTTTTGCTATAGGGCACGTGCACAGAAAGAGAGAAATCACCTCCCCTCCCCCAGGGGAGATGGCCACACCGCAATCCCTTCGCCATTCTCCTCTTGGGATCTTGGGCACGCACGCACACGGACCAGCATGAGTTTAAGCCACGGGGTCCAGGACTTCATCCACGGTCAACTACATGGGAGTCCAGTAACATAGCCATTACGCCAACTCCTGGTCCCCATCTTTTATTTCTTAAGTGTGAATAAGGAGACACAAATTCATTCACTCTCTTCTTGTCATCTCTCTTAGGATTCTCTACATGTACTTCCAACTCCAACCCTAAACATCTTGTCTTCTACTACTCTCTCTGTATTCTCCATCTCTTGGTTACTTCAACACTTGGCACCCAAGTCAGAAACCTACACATTATCCTACTCTCTTACTGTCCATATCCACACCTTTGCCAAATCTTGCGAACCTGGTCTTCTGAACTTCTCTTGAACCCAGTCTCTCTTCTCTATCCTCTTTGAGAGTTTGTTAATCTGGTCCAACCAGTTGTTGGCTGACTCATACCACAAGTTTCCACAATATGATTCCTGGGGAGTCCAGCTCATTGGAGCTTAAACCTCAAAAGGTTTTCTTTCTTCTGATAATTGCTCCCAACTGTGTTCTATTGAAAAATCTTTTTATATCAGGCTCCTATAACTTTCCAGACAGTTTATTACAAAATAATGTCATTTTTCCATCTAATGTTTACTCTGTTCATTCTTTAAACTCTCATTTTCAAGCCAGCTAGTAACATAGTGATTAAGGCAGCTGGATCCCACATGGTCAACCATGTAGTCTGAGTCCTGGACCTGGTGTTTGAGAAACATAATGTGTGTGTGTGTGTGTGTGTGTGTGTGTGTGTGTGTGTGTGCATGACCCGAATCCCAAGAGGAGAATGGAGAAGGGATTACCATATAGCCATCTTCCTGGGGGGTATTTCTCTCTCTCTCTCTCTTTTTCATTTCAAGTGAGCACACACACTCTACAGCAATCTAAGTAATAATAAAATAAGATAAACTCTAATCTCCAACTCCATACAGCATCTGTTTCCTGCTCACACTCGTCGTGGCATGGAGCCCGTGGTTTCAGAGCTTAGAGAAGTGGTAGGAGATATAGAGGTATCTGCTCTCCACTCATATTCTTCCTTTTTAGTCACAAGCTTGTCCAGTGTGCTAGGGCCAGGAGAATGAAAATCGAAAGGAACAAACATTTTCTTTTTCTATCATTTTATTTATGATATTTTAAATTTGCTGTAGGGCCTATGTGTTCATGAGAGAGAAACAGAAAATGAGAAAGCAAGACAGTAGGTTGAGGACTTGAACCACAGTCGACCATGTGGGAATTCTGCGTATCTTAACCACCACACCACCCGCTGGCTCCAAACAAACATTTCTTATTAAGCTAGGTAAGACAACAGTTTCTCCTTGGTTGGTGGCTACTGCTGTTATCAATGGGCTTGATGTACATGGATGGTGAACCCAACATTTGGCAGTAGCGGTTCTCGGTGAGATTCACCAGCACCCCCTTACTCCGACACACACACACACACACACACACACACCCCTAACCAGGTGCTATACTTACTATTAGTGCATCTAGTCAATGGCTCTACATCTTCGCTCCTTACATGTCAACACAATGACCCCTGAACTCCTCTTTATAACACAGATGACTCTAGGACCTGCTAGCATGTACTAGACCTATCATTCTTAGCTCAGAAACTGGGAACCTACTAGGCCCATTCTAACCTCTTCTCCACGTGCAATTCTTCTCGACGTTGTCTCTTTGATTTTCCTTTCTCTAGTTCACATGACACTGGATAGGGTCAGCAAGTTCAATGCCCAAGAAGCGATCTCAAAGGGGAACAAACAATAATCTTCCCTTCCTGTGTATACCCCTAATATTAAAGAGCAATTCTCTTGAAATCCCCTCCTTTCCTTGGGTTTAAGGGAGGGAACAGTCTTTCTCCAAGAACTCTACACGTCTTCAAAAAGTATTTGCCAAAAGAAAAATTAGCCAAGTTATAGATTTCCTGAACTCTTGCTTTCTGTTATCTACTGAAAGATTGTAGCAAAAGGCTCCTGGGGAATTTCAAGAGCCACTAAGGCTTTGTTTTGAAGTTTTTAATTTTATTTTCATTTTTATTTAGTTTTTTACTTAGTGAAAGCTTTTATTTCACTATAGTCATTTCAGCCAGCTAATGAAACAATGCAATGTTTAGCCCTTCAAAGTTGGATGTCAACTCTGTTTTCGGCTCACATTTCAGATGCTAAACACTTCTCAAATTTTTGAAACATGTGCAAATCATTCTTTGAGTTGAGCCAGATAAAAATATTTGTGAATTCGGAGAGGTACAAAAGGCAGTAGACTGTTGTCTATGTTTTGATGAAATTCACTTCATTGTTTATAAAATCCTTGACATCCCGATATGCACCATACACACAACTCAAAACACACTGCAAACGTGCATGTCCAAAAGCCGGAAACCCCGAATATGATCAACTTTGCCTGGCCACAGGGAAATGCTTGCCACCAACATCAAATTAAACTACACCAGCTTCTTTTCAATTGACCAGAGAGAGACAGAGAAAGAGAAATCAAGAAAGCAAGCCTCCAGGTCCAGGACTCAAACCAAGATCGACCATGTGAGAATCCAGCACCCTTAACCACCAAGCCATCTGCCAGTCCTGAGGTATTATTCTTCTAAACAAAAAAAAGTGACATGATTTTTAAAATAAATCAATATAAATTTCTTTTTTAAAAAGATGTATTTATTAATTTATTCATTCATTCATTTTCATTTGACCAGAGAGAGAGACAGAGAGAGAGGTAAGTGAGAAAGCAAGCCACCAGGTCCAGGACTTGAACCGTGGTCGGCCATGTGGGAGTGTCCAGCGCCTTAACCACCACGCCACCTGCTGGTCCCCCCAATATAAATTTCTTATCTTTGGATTGAGGTGGAAATTGAAAATAAAAGAAAAACTTTCAACAAAGTAGAAAAAGATGTTCAAAACTGAAACATCCTTTATAAGATCTTCCCTAATAAGGCATATCTTACTTGTTCTTTTAAAAACAAATTTTAATTTTATTTATTATTGTCATTTCCGTTTTCTATAAGGCAAATGCTCTCACCAGAGAGACAGAGAGAGAGAGGGAAAGGAAGAAAGCTAGTCTGGGACTCAAACCATAGTCAGCCATGTGGGAGTCCAGCACCTTAACCAACATGTCGCCTGCTGGCCTATTCTATTCTTAACAGTCCATTCTACTCCTTCTTTTCAACACCTACATATCCATTTTGTACTTTATGATTTACGAGTTCTTTATATGCTCTTATATATAAACACAGTTATAATACATGTATGTACACAATGTATGTGTGTGTATAGCTTCCTAACTACATCTTTTATTTCTTTTTTTGGAAAGATTTTTGCTATAGGGCACGTGCACAGAAAGAGAGAAATCCCCTCCCCTCCCCCAGGGGAGATGGCCACACCGCAATCCCTTCGCCATTCTCCTCTTGGGATCTTGGGCACGCACGCACACGGACCAGCATGAGTTTAAGCCACGGGGTCCAGGACTTCATCCACGGTCAACTACATGGGAGTCCAGTAACATAGCCATTACGCCAACTCCTGGTCCCCATCTTTTATTTCTTAAGTGTGAATAAGGAGACACAAATTCATTCACTCTCTTCTTGTCATCTCTCTTAGGATTCTCTACATGTACTTCCAACTCCAACCCTAAACATCTTGTCTTCTACTACTCTCTCTGTATTCTCCATCTCTTGGTTACTTCAACACTTGGCACCCAAGTCAGAAACCTACACATTATCCTACTCTCTTACTGTCCATATCCACACCTTTGCCAAATCTTGCGAACCTGGTCTTCTGAACTTCTCTTGAACCCAGTCTCTCTTCTCTATCCTCTTTGAGAGTTTGTTAATCTGGTCCAACCAGTTGTTGGCTGACTCATACCACAAGTTTCCACAATATGATTCCTGGGGAGTCCAGCTCATTGGAGCTTAAACCTCAAAAGGTTTTCTTTCTTCTGATAATTGCTCCCAACTGTGTTCTATTGAAAAATCTTTTTATATCAGGCTCCTATAACTTTCCAGACAGTTTATTACAAAATAATGTCATTTTTCCATCTAATGTTTACTCTGTTCATTCTTTAAACTCTCATTTTCAAGCCAGCTAGTAACATAGTGATTAAGGCAGCTGGATCCCACATGGTCAACCATGTAGTCTGAGTCCTGGACCTGGTGTTTGAGAAACATAATGTGTGTGTGTGTGTGTGTGTGTGTGTGTGTGTGTGTGTGTGTGCATGACCCGAATCCCAAGAGGAGAATGGAGAAGGGATTACCATATAGCCATCTTCCTGGGGGGTATTTCTCTCTCTCTCTCTCTTTTTCATTTCAAGTGAGCACACACACTCTACAGCAATCTAAGTAATAATAAAATAAGATAAACTCTAATCTCCAACTCCATACAGCATCTGTTTCCTGCTCACACTCGTCGTGGCATGGAGCCCGTGGTTTCAGAGCTTAGAGAAGTGGTAGGAGATATAGAGGTATCTGCTCTCCACTCATATTCTTCCTTTTTAGTCACAAGCTTGTCCAGTGTGCTAGGGCCAGGAGAATGAAAATCGAAAGGAACAAACATTTTCTTTTTCTATCATTTTATTTATGATATTTTAAATTTGCTGTAGGGCCTATGTGTTCATGAGAGAGAAACAGAAAATGAGAAAGCAAGACAGTAGGTTGAGGACTTGAACCACAGTCGACCATGTGGGAATTCTGCGTATCTTAACCACCACACCACCCGCTGGCTCCAAACAAACATTTCTTATTAAGCTAGGTAAGACAACAGTTTCTCCTTGGTTGGTGGCTACTGCTGTTATCAATGGGCTTGATGTACATGGATGGTGAACCCAACATTTGGCAGTAGCGGTTCTCGGTGAGATTCACCAGCACCCCCTTACTCCGACACACACACACACACACACACACACACCCCTAACCAGGTGCTATACTTACTATTAGTGCATCTAGTCAATGGCTCTACATCTTCGCTCCTTACATGTCAACACAATGACCCCTGAACTCCTCTTTATAACACAGATGACTCTAGGACCTGCTAGCATGTACTAGACCTATCATTCTTAGCTCAGAAACTGGGAACCTACTAGGCCCATTCTAACCTCTTCTCCACGTGCAATTCTTCTCGACGTTGTCTCTTTGATTTTCCTTTCTCTAGTTCACATGACACTGGATAGGGTCAGCAAGTTCAATGCCCAAGAAGCGATCTCAAAGGGGAACAAACAATAATCTTCCCTTCCTGTGTATACCCCTAATATTAAAGAGCAATTCTCTTGAAATCCCCTCCTTTCCTTGGGTTTAAGGGAGGGAACAGTCTTTCTCCAAGAACTCTACACGTCTTCAAAAAGTATTTGCCAAAAGAAAAATTAGCCAAGTTATAGATTTCCTGAACTCTTGCTTTCTGTTATCTACTGAAAGATTGTAGCAAAAGGCTCCTGGGGAATTTCAAGAGCCACTAAGGCTTTGTTTTGAAGTTTTTAATTTTATTTTCATTTTTATTTAGTTTTTTACTTAGTGAAAGCTTTTATTTCACTATAGTCATTTCAGCCAGCTAATGAAACAATGCAATGTTTAGCCCTTCAAAGTTGGATGTCAACTCTGTTTTCGGCTCACATTTCAGATGCTAAACACTTCTCAAATTTTTGAAACATGTGCAAATCATTCTTTGAGTTGAGCCAGATAAAAATATTTGTGAATTCGGAGAGGTACAAAAGGCAGTAGACTGTTGTCTATGTTTTGATGAAATTCACTTCATTGTTTATAAAATCCTTGACATCCCGATATGCACCATACACACAACTCAAAACACACTGCAAACGTGCATGTCCAAAAGCCGGAAACCCCGAATATGATCAACTTTGCCTGGCCACAGGGAAATGCTTGCCACCAACATCAAATTAAACTACACCAGAACTGCGTAACAGCCAAATAACACTTCCCAGAAATCTTCAAAAATGGTTGAAAGTGTTCCTTTCCATGGAATTGCTTGACACTTTATGAATAGATACAAGAAGTTCACTTTTTGTAAATGAGTCCATTTGGCAAATTAGGCATTTGATGACGATCAACCAGGCGTGACAATGAAGTGCGCAACTCACATCGGGCCTGCTGCGGCCTCAGAGCACTGGATTGGAACCTCCATGGAAGGGTGCTCTATCTTAAGCAACACGGGAATAAGACTTACATGTGCACATGGAGCAAGCAATCCACGCCCAGGCACACACATTCAGGGTATACACGTGACACAAGGATAATCTCTACAGAGAAAATTACAGACAAGGAACTACACAGGGAAGGGTGGGCAGCCCACTGCAGCAGGATAGTCTCCCAGGGGCAGAATCTTGTGTGTGGAGGGAGTGGAGGACTGGTGGTATCTTGCTCACTGAGTTACCTGGATGGGGAACTGTCTTTGGAAAATGGAACCAGTCAGCTCCCCCAGGCAAGCTTAAATCAAGTAGGAAAACAAAAAACAAAAAACAAAAATCTTGCTTGACAAATGTATAATAATAACCATGTGGATACTAGCTATTATTTATTAAGAGGCTACTAAATGCCTGGTATTGGTGAGGAAAAAGAAGCCAATTCTTTGGCTAAATAAAATAAAAATATTAACTTAGACTCAGATTAAAACTTGCCCTAAACGGGGCCGGCAAATGGCGTGGTGGTTAGGGGACTGGACTCCTGGTTGACTGTGGTTAGCATCCCAGACCTGGCAGCTTGCTTTCTCACTTTCCTTCTCTCTCGCTCACTCCGTCCATCTCTGATCAAAATAAAAAATAAGTAAATAAATAAATTTAAATAAAATCATTCTTTAAAAAAAAATCTTACCCTAAACAATATATTCTTTTTTCTTTGTTCTTTTTTTCAGTTTTGATTTAGACCTTATGCACTTGCCAGAGAGAGAGTCAGAGACAGAGACAGAAACAAAAGGTTAGAAATCACCCCCCAAGCAGGGAATGGCAGTGCCACAATTCTTTCCCCTCTCAAGATTTTGAGCACGTGCGCCCATACATCTGTGTGCTTTTCAAGCTACCTGACCGCACTTGAGTGGCACAGTCAGCCACATGGAATCCACCTGCCTCAATTGCCATGCCACTGGCTGGTCCCAACATATTCTTTAAACCTCAAAACTGTACAATCTGAGATACTTACTCTCAAAAAATAATCCCAGCCAACCACATACTCCCCTCCAGTTACTTACAGCAGGCCTCTAAGTACATTAACTGGAAGGGAGCAGGGAGCAGTGGCTTCCTAACTCTACGACAGGCATTCGATGTACCTCCCAGAAAGAAGAGGCAATGCACCCTGACATGGGAGACAGGCCCTCCCAACAAGGGCACCTCCTATCTGCAGAGAGAGGAACAGCAACTCGAGCAATCACAGGACAAACGAGCTCAAGAAGGACATCGGACACAGCTTTTCCCAGTCGAGGTATTCCCAGTCTCTCTGCCTTCCACAATGATAGACAATGAACGTGGAATTTTTCTTTCTGGGTTTTTTTTTTTTCTTCTTTTACACACTGTGCAACCCCTTCAAGTGCTCACAGCCACAGGTAAGGAGACAGGCAATGGTTTGAGGCTGCCGTTTACTCTGGCATGGGTACACTATGAGAAACAGAGAAGAGAAGAGCCCACCATGAATCCATTGCCATTCTCAGCGGGATTTCCCTCCAGTAAGATAGGAGTTGTGTTCACTCTCGTGGACTTGGGTGGCTACATGCTCCCCTAGAGCGGAGGTGAATGTGGCCAGAGTGTTCTCGAGGCTTGAGGGGCTAGCAGCACAGTGCCTTGTCACCCTGAGGTAAGCAGGACTCCAATGTCATAGCTAAGAAAATTGAGGCTCAGAGCACTTGTTACTGTCCAGAGACACATGGCTAGGTAGTGACCGTCGATATCCACTGTACTTTGAGCCCTGGCCCTCTGCAATACTTTGTTAGAGGTCTCCATGCTCTGCATCTTATTTAGAGCCTCAAAACTCAAAGTGATAAGACACATAAGATTTATTACCCCCTCCCATCCCATATTTATCTAGGTTTTTTTTTTTATTCTCTTCCCTGGCATTTACACTTCTAGGTGGGATGCTTCAACTTGCATTTTTTAATTTTTTTTGTTTGTTTTTGTTTTTCTTTTTGTTTTTGTTTTGCTATAAGATGCATGTGCTTGCCAGAGAGAGAGAAAAACAGAGAGAGGGAAAGCACGAAATCACGCCCCAGGGGGATATGGCCATGCTATGATTCCCTCTCCATTCTCCTCTCAGGAATTTGGGCACACATGCACACATGCCTGGCATGATTTTCAAGCCACCAAGTCTGGGATTCAAACCATGGTCAGCCATGTGAGAATCCAGCGCCTTAACCACCATGCCACCTGCTGAGCCCTCAACCTGCATTTTACATAAGGGGTACAATTAAAATATTTTCCATTTCTTTTTATTATTTGATATTTCTAAAGTTTTCAAATAATCCTTCATATTCTAAATATGAACTATTCATAGGGCCTACTATTTTACTCTATAAAATTTGTTCTTTTAAAGACAGTTTTCCTACAGGCTAGCCCACAACCTCGTGGTTAAGAGAGCCAAATCCCGCATGGCCAACCATGACTCAGCCAGTGGAACTTGAGAAAATGCTGGGCATGTGTTTATGTTTTCCCAGATTCCCAGCAGAATGGAGAAAGGGAGAAAGGATTGTGACCATGCCCACTGAGGGTGCTTTTTCCCTCTCCCTCGGTCTCTCTGTCCCACAAGAGCAAGTGCATGCGCCCTCCAGAAATACACATGTGTATATATGGAAAGAGTTTTCCTAAACACGTCTGCTTGATACGGTTGCAGCTTAGAGTTAAGAGACTCAAGATCAATTCAGCATCGTCTCGAACTTACCCACTGACCTGAGCCACATGCTAACGGTGTGTTCATTTCCTTCTCTACGGGCTGACGGGGAAGCTCCTAGTCTTCCTCCTTATGCATTCATGAAGCACACGAGTCTGATTCACCCCTGTCCCCGGAAGGAAAAGCTGTGGCAGAGTGTCCCGTCTCTGTGAAAGCTGCTCACGGGACGTGATGCCATGGTGGCACTTGAGAGAAATGGCCTTAGCAGGCAGTGTCGCAGTCCATTCCGTGTCGCTGGAACAGAGTATCACAGACTTGGTAAGTTAGAAAGAAAAGAAGTTCCTTTCTTTCAGTTCAGCTCTGGAGGCCGAGGTGGCATCCAGCGAGGGCCCGCGTGCTGTCTCATCCCATGGCCGAAGGCCAAGGACAAGCATGCACCCAACAGGGAGAGAGCTCGCAAGAGAGCCCGCGAGAGATGGAACTTGCAGCCTCATGGCCCTCTGTGAGCCATTTATAATAGGCTCCAACCAGCCAGGGGCATGGTGGTTGAGGCAGCTGCATACTACATGGCTAACTGCACGGTTCAAGTCTCCTCAGTGGCTTGAAAAACACACCTAGTGCATGTGCATGTGTGCCCAAAATCCCAAGAGGAGAATGGAGAAAGGGGATTGCAGCATGGCCATCCCCCTGGGGAGTAATTTCTCCCTGCTCCCCCCACCACCACCACCTCTGTGTCTCTCTCCTCACTTTTCCTCTCTCTCTCTCTCATGAGCACACAAGCCCTATGGCAATTTTTTAAAATAATTTTTGTAATAATTATTTTATTTAACTTTATTTATTTTAATTTGACTAGAAAGGGACAGAGAGAGAGAGAAAGTGCGAAAGCAAGCCACCAGGTCTGGGACTCAAACCACGGTCAGCCATGTGGGAGTCCAGTGCCCTTAACCATCACACCAGCCCAAATTTTTTTTTTCTTTTTTAATTATAATAGGCTCTACCTGACCTAAAACCCTCCCACTAAGCTTCACCTCTCGACACAGTCGCATGGAGTTTCCGTCCTCAGTACGTGCCTTCTGGGCACACGCTCAACCCATAGCAAGCAACATTTCTTAACTCATTGTTGGGAAAACTGTTCTTCTATTTTCCTTCGGCTTAATCCCGTATCTTCTGATTCTATTGTCAAAATATTGTTGAAATTCTACAGCTAACACGTTGGACATATTCTACATGTTCGCCCTTACGTGGCGTCAGTAAAACTCTTTTTCACCCAACGTTTCGCATTTGTATGTGTAAACAACTCTATCCCTCCTTTGTAAAGGTCTACGTCACAAGACGATTTTTTTTCCATTGGAAGCTTTGACCCATACTACTCTGAAAATCTAGGACATAACTGTCAAAATTTCACGGGCAGTTAATTTTTTACTAATATACCTGAAGAAATGGCATGAAAAAATAGTCAAGTGGGATTAGTATAAAATTTTCACAGAATTCACCGTTCTTTAAATAGTTCAAACTGGCGGGCATAAAGTTCATGTACATGTTATTTGGTTTTGTTCATCTTTGTTTAAATTAGTTCATCCATTTTTAAAGGCATCAAACAGAGATCTGAGAAGAGTAGCAAGAAACAGGCACTTGCTATTTTTTTTTTTAATAAATGCTTGTGTGTATATGCACTCGTAAGGTTGTAAAACAATCGATTTAAAATGTTTTCATTGATTGATTGATTTTACCTTCAATCTCTGTGTATCAGCACAGCCTACCCAATGCATGTTCCCATCATGAATACACTGTGTGTTTGTTCAATCAAAGACATTACCATACACATTAACATCAACAGATCATTTTATATTTGTGGGTCCCTAAATTGTTCAGCTTCTTTCTTGGCCTAACTTGGGGCACAGCTGGGGTAGCAAACTGAACTACAGTGCTGGAAGCCACATGGCCAATTGTGGATTTGACTCCCTGGGCCAGCTTGAAGACACCAGGTACATGCACAGGTGTGCCTGGGGTCCTGAGGAGTTGAAGGGCCAGTGCAGAGGGGCCGTGGCATGACAGATTGCAGACTGTTTCTCTCAATTTCTCAATCTCTCTCTCTCCTATGTGTGCTCTCTATCATAAGTAAAAGAAAATAAACATTTTTTGCAATTTGCTAGAGGGCACATGTGCTCTCCTGAGAGAGACAGAGACAGAGAAAAGAGCGAGAGAAAGTAAGAAAGCACTCCCCACACACGGGGGGTGGCCATGCTGCCATTCTCCTCCATTTCTCCTCTCAGGATTTCAGGCGTGCACGTACTCATACCTGGTGTGTTTTACAAGCTGCCAGGCCCAGGACTCAACCATGATGCTGTGAGCCACGTGGGATCCAACCACCTTAACTACTATGCCACTAGCTAGCCCAAGCTTAAGTGAATTTTTAAAATAAGTTTGGTATTTTTTTGCAGGCGTGGGGGTGTGTGTTTGTTTGCTTGCTTATTTTGTAAAGAGACTTTTTAGCTATAGAATGAACGCATTCACCAGAGAGATAGAGAGAAACAGAGAGACAGAAAGCAAGAAACCAGCCCGCATGCTCCAGCGGGGATGGCTGCACTGCCATCCCTTCTCCTCCATTCTCCTCTCTGGTTTTTGGGCACGCACGCACATACACCCAGCTTGAGTTTAAAGCAGCCAGATCCAGGATTCGAACTGCAGTTAACTACATGGAAGTTCAGCAATAAAACCATTACACCATCTGCTGGTCCCTTAAAATAAGTTTTATGAGGCTGGCAGGTGGTATGGTAGTTAAGGTGCTGGACTCCCACATAGCCAACCATGGTTCAAGTCCTGGACCTAGTGGCTTGCCTTCTCACTTTCCCTTTCTCTTTCTCTCTGCCTCTCTCTGGTCAAATTTTTTTAAATGATGATAATAATAACAAAATAAAATAATTCTTTCAAATACATAAAATAAGCTGTAAATGTGAACATCTTATCTGTGAGCATTTCTGATCGATTTTTTAGAAGAAATCACTTATCAAGTTTTTTTTTTATTTATTTATGATAGGGCATATTCGTGTGCATGCGGGAGTGAAAAAGAGAGAGACGAGCACCTTCATGGTGTGTGGTCATGCCACGATCGCCTTCCTGCACCCCACCTGCCAGTCAGATCTCGGGAGCTACACACTTGCCCAGCATGTTTCAAGCTGACCCAGCCAGGGATTTGAACCTGGGTCTACCATGTAGAACCCAACTTGACTTCTCCTGAGTTTTGCATTACCACTGCAGCACAGAGCCAGCCTTGTGAACTTCTTTAGAAGAGTAAAGAATCTATCGTCCTGCCAAACCTTCTTTTACCATAATTTTAACTACTTGGATGTCAATTTAAGTAACTGGAAGTTTTTATCAAAACTGTTTATTTCTTATTAGAAACATAACTTCTTACCATAAATTGATATTATACACTGTGGGGCAAAAACAAATCTATTCCACCATGCTTTTTTTTGTTTAAGAATTCTTTTATTTTAACTTTATTTATTTATTTGTTTTCATTTAAACAAAGAGGGACAGAATGAAAAAGAGAGAGAGGGAAAATGAGAGAGAGAGAGAAAGTGAGAAAGCAAAAAAAAAAAAAAACCAGATCCAGGACTTGAACCATGGTCAGCCCTGTGGGAGTGTCCAGCACCCTTAACCACCATGCCACCTCCCAGCCCCCCAACTTGTTTTTATTTTGCTAAAGAAAAAAAAAAAAAAGAAAAAGAAATTTCAAACTTTATGTTTTCACTCAGTTTCATTTTTTGTATATTTTTTAAGAAATATAGTGCTTCTGTAAGAGATTCCTAAATATTCTTTTAGAGGTTTTTGTTTTTTTGTTTTTGTTTTTTGTTTTTTGCTATAGGGCACATGCGCTCGCCAAAAAGACAGAGAGAGACAGACATAGTGAGAAATCACCCCCAAGGGGGGATGGCCACGCCACAATCTCTTCTCCTCCATTCTCCTCTTCGGGATCCTGGGCACGCATGCACACGCGCCCGGCATGAGTTTAAGCCACCAGGTCCAGGACTCAAACTGCGGTCGACTACATGGGAGTTCAGTGACATAGCCATTACACTCACTGCTGGTCGCTCTAATCATTTTTTTTTTTTCCAATTTAATCATTATGCCCATTTTTTATCTTTTATCTACACATCTAATGTTAATATATGTTATAATATCCTTTCTTCAATGCCAATTTAATCATTATGCCCACTTTTTATCTTTTATCTACACATCTAATGTTATTAATATATGTTATAATATCCTTTCTTCAATGTCATTTTATTAGTTTGAGTGAAAAATCAAAAGACATAGACCCAAGAACAGAGTTATTGGGGCTATTTTCACACCCAGAAACCACTTTATACCTTCTCATTTACAATTAGAACCTCACAGGAAAGCTTTGTGGTACTGGCTTCAAAGCCTTTGGCTTAACTTCCTCCATAAGATAGGAGCTTCTGATGGGCCCCAAATCTCGAAACAATCACTTGTCTGGTGACGGTAGCCATTCGGTTTTAAAAGTCTGCAAGGCATGATTCACAATTGCTAAGTGGAATCAACCTAAGTGCCCAACGACTGATGGCTGGATTGAAAAACTGTGGCACGCAGATGATACACAATACAACACGGCCATAAAGAACAAGACTCTATCATTTGACTCAAGTTGGATGAATATGGAACATTTCGTGGTAAATGAAATAGGTGAGACTATGAGAGACACACATTGTATATATCTAATCAATATGTTCTGAACATCTGCACTCTGGCAGAAGTGGAAAGATCCGAAGATATAATAGTGGAGACGCCAAGTGGGAATACCAGAGCCTGTATCGGAAAGGGCTGGATAGTGAGTGGTAGATAGGAGGGGCCTGGGGAAAAGTTACTTAAGACTCAAGAATGTAACATTCTTTGTTGAAAACATGTACATGTAACATCCTTGATTTGATTATGATACACCTTGTGCCTGCTTTAAAAAACATATTGTGTGGGGTGGGCAGGTGGCATGGTGGTTAAGGGCAATGGACAATAGTGGTTTGGCACTGGACAATAGTGGTTTGAGTCCCAGACCTGGTGGCTTGCTTTCTCATTTTCTTTCTCTTTCTCTCTCTCTCGCTATGTTCTTCTCTGGTCAAATTAAAATAAAGTTAAACAGAATAATCCTTTAGGAGGCCAGTTGGTGGCATGGTAGTTAAGCCACATGGCTGCCTGGGGTTCGAGTCCCAGACCTGGCAACTTGCTTTCTTACTTTTCCTTTGTCTCTGTCACTCTTTGTCTCTCACTGGTCAAATTTAAAAATAATAAGAAGAAGTAAAATAAATAAATAATTCTTTTTAAAAAATCATAACTCTTGGGACCAGCAGTTAGTGTAATGGCTATGTCGCTGGACTCCCACGTAGTCGACCACGGTTCGCGTCCCAGACCTGGTGACTTAAAACTCACACTGGGCACGTGTGCGTGCGTGCCCAGGATCCCGAGAGGAGAACAGAGGAGAAGGGATTGCGGCGTGGCCATCCCCACTGGGGGGTGATTTCTTGCTTTCTGTCTCTCTGTCTCTCTCTCTCTGTCTGTCTGGTGAGTACACACACCCTATAGCAAAAACCTCTCCATAAAGAAAAAATCATAATTCTTGGGACCAGCAGTTGGTGTAATGGCTATGTCGCTGGACTCTCATGTAGTCGACTGTGGTGCGAGTCCCAGACCCAGTGGCTTAAACTCATGCCAGGTGCCTGTGCAAGATCCCAAGAGGACAATGGAGGAGAAGGGATTGTGGTATGGCCATCTCCCTGGGGGGTGATTTCTCACTTTCTGTCTCTGTCTCTTTCTCTCTTTCTTTCTGGTAAGTGGATGCACCCAATAGCAAAATAATAATAATAATAATGATAATAATAGTAATAATAATAATTCTTTTAAAAAAAGAAAAATCATATATCGTGGAGCCAGCAGGTGACATGGTAGTTAAGTTGCTGGACTCCCATGTGGCTAACTGTGTTTTGAGTCCTGGATCTAGCAATTTCCTCTCTCTCTCTCTCTCTCTCTCTCTCTCTCTCTCTCATATTGCATGTCATAAAGATGTATAATTAAATATAAATAAGAAATTATATAATTAAGTAAAATAAATTTTAAAATTTAAGTTAAAAAAAGGCAGCAGCCATGAGAAGTCCCTTGGCTCTCCTTCTCTCTCCCACTCACAATCGTTACTGAGGCCACATGGTGGACTCCCTGCAGCTGACAGCAAGAGTCATGAGTGTGTGTTCGAATGAGGGTGAGCAGGGAAAGAAAAGAGAGCGTGTGGTTCAGATTGACAAGTATGAGAAGACCGGATCAAAACAGCATTGCTTTTGATATCCAGGTACCTTGCCTTAAAGTTACATGGCATGTGACCAGCAGTTGGCATAATGGCTGTGTCGCTGGACTCCTATGTAGTCGACCACGGTTTGAGTCCCGGACCCGGTGGCTTAAACTCATGCTGGGCGCGTGTGCATGCGTGTCCAAGATCCTGAGAGGAGAATGGAGGAGAAGGGATTGTGGCATGGCCATCCCCTCTGGGGGGTGATTTCTTGCTTTCTATCTCTCTGTCTCTCTCTGTCTTTCTGGTGAGCGCATGCACCCTACAGCAAAAACCTCTCAAAAAAAAAAAAAAAAAAACAGATTACATGGCATGGGAACAGCAGGTGGCATAATGGTTACGTTGCTGGACTCCCACATAGTTGACTGTGGTTTGAGTCCTGGACCCAGCGTGCACACACGTGTGTGTGTGTGTGTGTGTGAGTGCTCGCACATGTGCATGTGTGCATGCCCAGGATTCCAAGAGGAAAATGAAGAAGGAGAAGGGATTGCAGTGTGGCCATCCCCTCTGAGGTGATTTCTCACATTCTGTCTCTCTGTCTCCCTCTTTCTCTCTAGTGAGCACGCACACCCTATAGATAAAATCTTTCTTAAAAAAAATTAAAAAAGAAAAGATTACATGACATGGGCCAACAGGTGGGGTAGTGATTAAGGTGCTGGACTCCCACATGGCCCATCATGTTCAAGTCCTGGACCCAGCAGCTTGAAATTCATTCCAGGAGGGTATGCGTGTGTGCCCAAAATCTCGAAGAGGAGAACGTAGAGAAGGGATTGCAGCTGGCCATCACCCCGGGGGGATGATTTCTCACTTTCTGTCTCTCTGTCTCTCTAGTTAGCACACGCACCCTGTAGCAAAAATCTCTCCTAAAGAAAAAGATACCATGGCATGTCCAAGGAGATGTCTTGCGGATCATTAATAGCTTTAGTGGCCACGAGTTAATATATGACAAGAGCAATCTTAGCCAGCTGTGGTGAACTCTTCGGAGGAATGATTATGGCTAATTTGGACCAGTTAGATAGGATTGGCGTAAAATCTGAACGATGAAGCTTAATGCAATGAGGACATAGCAGACGGTCAAGTTTGAAAAAATATGAAAAACGCAAAAACAAAAAATCTTACAATTAACAAATATTTTATTTCTGGGCCAGCTCTTGGTGTGGTGCATTTCAAGTCCCAGACCCAGAGGCTTGAAAAGCACGCCACTTGCATGTGCATGCTCCAAACCCCGAAAGTAGAAATGGAGGAGAAATATTCATGTGACCCTTTCCGACGGGAGATGCTTTCTCACTCTCTCTTTCTCTGTCTCTCTCTGGCGAGCACACACACCCTCTATCAGATTAAAAAAATAATAATTAACATTTGTATTTCTTATATATTGATCAAGAAGGGGAGGCTCATGGTGATGGGGCAGTAAAATGCAACAGTCTGCCAGGCTCACCCAGGTGGGAGTGGGAGGGTCTGGGTTCATGTTCAAGACCTCCCAGAATACACTGGGCACTCTTGTTTGTAACCGGGGTGCTGACGCTAAAGGCAGACCAGAGTAGACTCGGTGGAGGGTGCTTGCTCTCTGCTTTTTGGGTCTCTCTCTCTCTCTCTTACTCATGAATAAAATAAATGAATAAATTTCTTAAGTTTTGATCAAGAACATATTCAGACGATCTTCCTTGGTGTTTGATAATATTCCATCAATTAAAATTAGATGACTGGTTTTATCATTTTTCTTTAAATCTTTGCCCCCATTTGTTGTAAAAACATACATTATTTGCATGAAATTTTGTTCCTCGTGATTCCGACTCATCTTCTATCTCTTCTTTAGTGAGAAATTTCTTAAGAGTTTCCAAAGAAATGAAGAATGAAGTTTGTATGTCCACACCATAGCCCTAAGGTTTTTGTTTACACCATCTAATCAGCTGATTAACTTGCTTTAAAGAAAAAAAAAAAAAAAAACTCGTCTGCTTCTAAGACTCTATAAATAATCATGACAATATCTAATAAAAATAGATGTCGTATCAGAAAACCACAGTGGAGTTTAAACTTAGTTTAGCAAAATCAACAACTTCCTCACAAGACGGATGAACTGCGGTTATGCGTTTTTAACAAAAGCATTTCTAGCCACCAGATAAGCAAGTGTCTCGTTGACACAGATGGATGACAGCACATGTGCCAGAAGCCAGTGGAAAATAGGAGCTGTCATCTAGAAAATGACAGAGCCATTCCGAGTCCCTCCAGATTAGCACTCCATCTTCGGCGGAGCAGATATACTGCGAGCTGAGAGTCTACTGCCAGCAGAGCAGACGCGAGAGAGCAGAGCCCTGCCGTCCAGAGATGACTGCGACCCACCAGGCTCACACACAGAGAATGCACACAACGTCCGCTGCTGGACACGGGGCCATCAGAAACCAACCAAATCAAAATACGGCCCGGTGGGTCAGCGAAATGGTCATTCATTTCATCACCACAGAGACTGGTCAATGTTCAAATAGGACCTGCTGAAGTACACAGATTTCTTTTTTACGGGGGGAGAGGAGGTTTTTGCTATAGGGCGTGTGCACTCACCAGAAAGACAGAGAGAGACAGAGAGACAGCGAGAAGTCACTCCCAGGGGGGATGGCCACACCACAATCCCTTCCCCTCCATTCTCTTCTCAGGATCTTGGGCACACACGCACACACACCCGGTGTGTGTTTAAGCCACTGGATCTGAGATTCAAACTGTGGTCAACTACCTGGAAGTCCAGCAACATAGCCACTGCACCAACTGCTGGTCCCTACAGACTTCTTTTTTTTTTCTTTTGGTTTGTCCATAGGGTGCATGCTTTCCAGAGAGAGGCAGAGAGAGGGAAAGTGAGAAATCAGCCCTCCAGGGGACACGACCCTGCTGTAATCGCTTTTCCTCCATTCTCGCCTTGAGATTTGAGGCACACATGCACATGCACCCGGCATTGTTTTCAAGTGGTCAGTTCAGGACTTGAACAGCAGTCAAATACATGAGAGTCCAGTGCCTTAACCACCATGTCACCTGCTGGCCCCCAAATCGTTATTAATACACTACCTCATTCAATGTGGTCTTGTAGACAGGCTCCTGATTATAACAGCATGCACCTGGCTTTGTAGCTTACTTCTACAACTAAGTGCTGGGAAATTTATCTTCTCAGCCCGTGTCACCAGATAAACGCGCACTAGCATCCAAGCGGGTAACTGAGGGGCAAAGGAAGTGCCAGCATACACTGTGTTTAGCGAGACATTTCCCAATTCTGTCTTCAGCAAAGGCTTCCCCAACTTGTGCTGCAGCCCACTGGTGGCCATCTCTTCTTAACGGTGCTTGGTAGCTGCGGTAAAACACTGCCCTGAAGGGACTAGCAGTTAGCGTAATGGCTACATTGCTGAACTCCCATGTAGTCGACCGCGGTTCGAATCCCAGACCCGGTGGCTTACACTCAAGCCAGGTATGCCCAAGATCCTGCAAGGAGAATGGAGGAGAAGGGATTGCGGTGTGGCCATCCCCCCTGGGGGGTGACTTCTCACTTTCTGTCTCTCTGTCTCTCTCTGGTAAGTGCACACACCCTATAGCAAAAACCTTTCCAAAAAGTAAAAATAAAAAAACACTGCACCACCACTGGAGAGGTGGTGCCAGAAGGGGAGCACTGCCTTCGGTTAATGGGCTGCACTGCAGGGGGCTGATCTAGTGCCTCTGGGCACGGGGAGGCTGTGCGTAGGCAGACACACAGTTTCCAGGGCATATTCCATATCCCAGGGTCAGCCCAGAACTGGGTGGTCAGGACTACAACTTCCATGTCAGAGAGGGAGTCGCCCAGGGGACGGAGTGGACAACTCCCAATTTTGCTGCCAAAAAAAAAAAGGCTTATGCATGTTTTTCTTGATTACTGAGGTTAGCAAGAAAGAGAGAAATATGGTTAAGTGTTTCAAAGCTAAGAATAACGAAGCCAGCAGGTGGCATGGTGGTTGAGGCACCCGACTCCCCCATGGCCAACCTTGGTTCAAGTCCCAGACCTGGCAGCCTGCTTTCTCACTTTCTCTCTCTCTCTCTGTCTCTATATCTCTCAGATTAAGAAATGATAATAAATAAAATGTGATTTTTTAAAAAGTATATGAGGAATCAACTTAAAACAGAAAAAAGAAAAACTAAGAGTAACCAAGAGACAAGCAATTTGTCCAGGGGAGAAATGGTTGCCTTTCATTCCTGAGTTGTTAACAAAGGTTTTTAACTCCAACTTAGAGCTCCACGAGGTGACAGTTACTATATAATTTAGGACTCGCTGGAATCGGCTCACTCCTGTCAGGCTAAGAAATTCTGTACAGATATTTCTAATTAATACTATACGCCAAATAAAATCCAATTATATTGATGAGGCTAACTGCAAAGAGAAACGTTCTTCCAACTACTTATTTGGCCCATCATGACATTATTTGTCTTTAATGCAATGGGTAAAGAAGAAAATTCGTATTTCTGTGGCATTATCATTTGATTTCGGGTCTGTCGGGTCATATCACACAAAAGCCTCTTCCCCCCCCACCTTTTGCTTTTTGTCAATGACATTCTCTATGACGAGCATGCCGAAAGAATAGCGCTTGCTTCCCCCGTCAGCTCGGTTTTGTCAGTTCTGAACGCAGGGTCTTGCTTTGCCATTTTCAAGGTCTCTTTCAAACCCTGGATCACAGCTGGGGCTTCAATCAGGAGTTCACACCGTGAAGAAGCTGGCAGTTGATCCCCAACCAACTCTGTGGGAGATATATAATCTCTTTCATGGCACTCGGTGGAATACACCTTTCATTTCATCCCTGAGAAGGACTGCATCACTCACAAGTCCTTCTTGACAAAAATATTAATAATGTCCCAGCCTCCTAAGGGACAAGAACATTTTGGGGTTTGAACGCAAGTGACCTTAGCTTGTCAAAATGATTTGACTTTAAGAAACGCAACAGTGAATCCTGTTTCCTATTGTGGGTTTAAAAGCTGGCATAGGAATAAATTTAAGGACATTTAAATGATGTTTATCATGATTAAAACATGCCAGTAAGAATATATAAGTGGAGGTTTTTAAATGGAATATGGTCATAGGATGGAACTGATATTCTGTCCCAAAGTATGGCATTGTATTTTTTTTTCTTTTTAATCATTTTCAAGGATACACTATAATGGAACACAAAGCATAATATTTTTTTAAGAATTATTTTATTTTAACTTTATTTATTATTATTGTCACTTTCCAGATTGATCAGACAGACAGAGAGAGAGTGGGAAAGTGAGAAAGCAAGCCACCAGATTCAGGACTTGAACCATAGTCAGCCATGTGGGAGTCCAGCGCCTTTAACCACCAAGCCACCTGCCAGCCCCAAGCATAATTCTTTTAAGAATTATTTTATTTAACTTTATTTATGTATTTATTTTAATTTGACCAGAGAGGGACAGAGTGAGAGCAAGAAGCAAGAGAGAGGGAGAGAGAGAGAAGTGAGAAAGCAAGCCGCTGGGTCTAGGATTTGAACAATGATCACCCATGTGGGAATCCGGCGCCCTTAACCACCACGCCACCAGCCAACCCCTAGCATAATATTTTTAATGTTTAAAAAGTGTTTTATTTATGCATGGTAAATGAAGATGAAAGGACAACATTTAGTGACCATTTATGAAGAAGTTCTGACAATGCCAGGCAAACAGGGTCTCAGGATTTATATTTCTAGCTAAAGTTGACTTTAAAAGTTACAGAGAAGTCAGAAAACTGAAATGAAATGCAATCATACATAATAATTAAGGATTATTCATAGAAAAAAAATTCTCTGTTGAAAAGATATTTATATTGTTAGGGTCGGCAGGTGGCCTGGTGGTTAAAGGAGCTGGATTCCCACATGGCCAACCGTGGTTTGAGTCCCAGACCTGGTGGCTTGATTTCTTGCTTTCCTTTCTTTCTCTGTCTCTCTCTAATTGAATTGAAAAAAATAATAATAACAATAACAAATGGAATTAAATAAATAAATAATTCTTTTAAAAATTGATATTGCATATATCGTGATGGGGACTTTATGTAAAATATTAAATTAATCTGAAAGTTTAAAATGAAAAATAAAATTAAAGATTCAAAGAAATTTTTTTTTATTTGTGGCTTCCCAAAGGTACTTATGTAACAATTAATGTACTCTGCTGTGTTTTATTCAAAGAAAAGAAGCCTCCCTCAAACACGAGTACAAGCTGACTAAATATGCCAAATGAGGCAGAGAAGTGGTAGATTAGATGCCAAAAAACCACTTTGACCTCAATTATCCAGATAGTATTTCAAGACTCACTTGGCGTGGCTAAAGAGCGTGTAATCTAGTTGTCTCTAGCATAATCACTATCTTCTAGAAAAACCATCTTAACGTATGACGCCATCTTCATCTTCCATTCACGGCCAACTCGGAGCCCAAGGTTAAGACATACTCACCCTGCATCTCACGGGTGAGAGCGAGCTTTAAACTCTCCTATTTCTTGGGTGATTAGTCTCACGATTAATGTTTTGTGTGGCAGAAAATAAGCATTTTATATACCACATTTGTGAACATAGCTATTTTTCAGTGAAAAATTGCTGTTTTATAAGATACCCTAATAATTACAGATACATGCTTCCGTATCACCACATCTGAAACTAGACCAAAACGCAGCAATTAAAATATAATCGGGGGGTGGGGAGGAACTGGCAGTTGGCGTAATGGCTGTGTAACTGGACTCCCATGTAGTCAACCGCGGTTCGAGTCCCGGACCCAGTGTCTTAAAACTCACACCGGGCACGTGTGCGTGCATGCCCAAGATCCTGAGAGGAGAATGGAGGAGAAGGGATTGCAGTGTGACCATTCCCCCTGGGGGGTGATTTCTCGCTTTCTGTCTCTATGTCTCTCTCTGTCTGTCTGGCGAGTGCACACGCCCTATAGCGAAATCTCTCCAAAAAATAAATAAATAATTATATATTTGGGGACCAGCAGGCGGCATGGTGGCCGACTGCGGTTCGAATACTGGACCTGGTGGCTTGCTTTCTCACTTTCCCCCTCTCTCTATGTGTGTATCTCTCTCTGGTCAAATTAAAATAAATGAATGAATAAATAAAATTAAATAAATAATTATTTTTTTAAATAATTATTTTATTTAACTTTATTTATTTATTCATTTGTTTATTTCAATTTGACCAGAAAGGAACAGAATGAGAGAGAGAGAGAGTGAGTGAGAGAAAGCCACCAGGTTCAGGACTCAAACCACGGTCAGACATGTGGAAATCCAGCACCTTTAACCACCAAGCCACCTGCCGGCCCCATAAATAATTCTTTAAAAACAAACCCCTCCCCCCCCAAAAAAAAACATACCAGGTGAGTATGTCTGCCTACCCAAAATTCTAAGAGGAGAATAAAGGAGCAGGGATTGAAGGGATTGAGACATGGCCATCCCCTGCAAGGGGGCAATTTCTCACTTTTCCTCTCTATCTCTCTCCCACCAGTGTACATACTCTATAACAAACTAATATATATATATTTTTTCTCATTCAAAATTTATTAAAACTTTAGGAGTGCAAAATCATCCAAGTTGCAGATTATCAAGAGATAAACTCAATGAAGTGCACATTTAAAAATGAATTAATAGGGGCCAGCAGATGGCATGGTGGTTAAGGTGTTGAATTCTCACATGGTCAACTGTGGTTCTAGTCCTGGACCTGGCAGTTTGCTTTCTCACTTTCCCCTTCTCTTGCTCTCTCTCTCTGCCTCTTTGGTCAAATTAAAATAAAGAAATAAATTAAGTAAATAGCAAATAACAAATACAGTTAAATAAAGAAATAATAGATAAATAAATAAATAAATAAAAATAGGCCCCCCAAAATGAAAACAACATAAAAGATATTCATAGGCAAATATCTAAAACTTATAATTTAAGGTAGATGGAAAATAGCAAGTTTACACAAGTCACTCTCCACTTCTGGTTTAGTTAAGATGTTAAATTTTACTGTATGAGTTTTCTACCACAATTATATTTTTAAAAATATAATCAGGAGAGGAGCCCAGCAAGTGGTGTGGGGATGCTGGACTCCCACATGACTGACCATGGTTTGAGTCCTGGACCTGGTGGCTTGTTTCTTGCTTTCCCTCTCTCTCTCTCTCTCTCTCTCTCTCACCCTTGACTCTTGGTCAAACTTAAATAAGTAAGTAAATAAATAAATAATAAAGTTAAATAAAATAATTATTTAAATAATAATACTAAGGGGCCAGCAGGTGGTGTGGTGGTTGAGGGTGCTGGACTACTATATGGCGGACAATGGCTTGGTCCTGGACCTGGCAGCTTGTTTTCTCTCTCTCTCTCTCTCTCTCTCTCTCTCTCTCAATCGGTCCCTCTCTGGTCAAATTAAAATAAATAAATAAAGTTAAATAAAATTTAATAATCATAATAATAATAATACTGGAACCAGCAGGTGGCGTGATGGTTAAAGACACTGGACTCCCACCTGGCTGACTGTGGTTCAAGTCCCAACCCTGATGACTTGCTTTCTCACTTTCCTTCTGTCTCTCTCTGATCAAATTATTCATAATAATGAATAAAGTCAAATAACAAATTCTAAAAATAATAATAATCCTAAATTAAATTAAAATAACGCTTATAAAAATATATGAATATATGTAATCAGGAGATCTATTCTCCTGTAGAACTAGGAAAATGGGCTAGGTAGGATGCATTATCTATTTGCCAAAAGCCAGCTCTACGTTATAAGAAGCATTTATAGAGAGCGCTGCTAAAGCTGCCAGACAGGTCAAGGAAAACCAGAAGCCAAAAGAAGATGATCAATGCTTGTGTCTCCTTGAATAATTTTGATTCGTGTAGAATATCAGAAATCTCTTCTCAGAAAAACCTCTTATCATGAAAAATGTGACCAGGGAACCTGTGAAAAACACCATTTCCAAACAAGGCTTTATTGATCCTTGACACTGCCGTTGCTTAGACATTAACAACAAGGCCAAACTTCTACATGTCAGTAGACTTTTAGAATAAAATGTCTTGGGTGAAAGTTGAGGAGAGAGGGATAAGATTTGTTCAGTTGCACTAAGCACTTTACACACGATAGTTCTTTGGAGAGGTTTGGTTTTTGTTTTTGTTTTTTTTCCGCTATAGGGCGCGTGCGCTCACCAGACAGACAGAGAGAGACAGAGAGATAGAAAGTGAGAAATCACCCCCCAGGGGG
>NW_006207768.1:666846-667294 GCF_000334495.1 Tupaia belangeri chinensis
GTGCACGCCCACACACACACACACACACACACACACACACACCTGGGATGAGTTTAAGCCACCGGGTCTGGGACGCGAACCACGGTGGACTATGTGGGAGTCCAGCGACATAGCCATTACGATAACTGCTGGTTCCCCACATACAATAGTTCTTTAACCCTGTGGTGTAGGTACTGTCTCCGCATGTCTGAAAGGAGAAATTGGGCCTGAGAGTTCAGAACTTTGCCCTGTCTCTTCCAAACAGTATTGGTATCATTAGAAGTGGAACTCCAGGGACTGCCAGGTAGCATGTTGGCAAAGGTTCCTGGACTCCCAGAGGGCTGACTACGGTTTGAGTCCTGGACCAGGCACCTTGCTTTCTCTCTTTCCTTCTCTCTCTCTGGTCAATTTCAAATAAATAAATAAAATAATGACAATGAATAAAATAATTCTTAAAAAAAAAAAAAAA
>NW_006207768.1:667503-668156 GCF_000334495.1 Tupaia belangeri chinensis
AAAAAAAAAAAAGAGAGAGAGAGAGAGAAGAAAGAAATGGAACTCTAGGGGCCAGCAGGTGGCAAAGTGGTTAGGTGCTGATTCCCACACGGCTGACTTCTGTTCAAGTTCTGGACCCAGCAACTCAAAAATCACTCCAGGCGAGTGTACGCGCACACACTCAAAATCCCATGAGAAGAATGGGGGGAAGGGATCGCAGTGTGTGGCCATCCTTCCAATGGGTTACTTCTTACATTCTCTCTCTGACTCACCAGCAAGTGCCCTATGGCAAAAACCTTTAAATAAAAAAAAAAAAATCTCCCATTCAGAGTCTGACTCTAATTCCAATTTCTCTGTTATACCACTTTGGGAAATTGGAAATTAAATTGAAAGATAGAGGTACAATTAGTTTCTCTCGCCAGCTCACTTACGCAGTGATAGTTCTCCTGCTCTGTTTGTCTCTGTGGTTCCTGGTCCCCAGGACCCTAAGTCAACCCTATTAAGTGGCCATCTACCCCTCACTACCTTGCATTAGCTGGAAGAGTCCGACCCGGCGAGGCCCCAGGATCTGTCTGAGCCCCCCGACCTTTGAGCTCCGCTTCCAGTCGGATCAACACGTTGGCAAGGCCACTGTTGTGCACCCCCCCACCCCCGACCTTGGAACAAAGCTTGGG
>NW_006207768.1:668275-671952 GCF_000334495.1 Tupaia belangeri chinensis
TGGTCACAATAGAGGGTGGGCTGAAGTTCTTTCTAGGCAGAAGTAATCTTGACCTTTAGAAGGCCCTTTAAAATACATCCTTTCTTTACCTAAAATAGGATTAGGCCAAAACTGGCCCAGGACACCTCCGCCCTCTCCAAGTAAAATAGATAAATATATTAGGATTCCTTAAATTAGGTTATAAATCCCTACAAAACTGTGTAAGTATTATTCTTTATTAAAATCCATAAAAACTAGTATCTATTCTTGAGATTTTTCTTTTCTTAGCACCATTCCCAGTAATCATAAGATGGCTGCTGCACCGCATCAGCTAATAATCATCCCTGCTTTCCAGAACCGCTTTCCCGAAACTGCATTCCATGGAGACCCACCTACAATTGAGGAACTGCACTAGACCCACCCTTAATCCACCCCTGAATAGGAACTGCACTAGACCCACCCTTAATCAAACCCTAAATTGCATTAGATCCACCCTTAACCAAACCCTAAATAGAATCTATGTTCTTTATTGTTAAAAACTTTGAGTTGTTAATTAAAACACTAGCCCCTCTCCCATTTACTTGTAACACATTTTCAATAAAAAGGCACGATAATTCCTAGCAGTTGTCACTCCTCAGAGGGCCACCTCTGAGGGGTGTCCGGCATAGGACGTGCATGAAAAGGCATCGAGGCCTCTGTCTTCTGTTCACCTTCGCTGCCTTCGTCGAGATAACCCACCCACGCCAAGGCTGGACTCCGGCAGATTGGCACCCAACGTGGATTGCTCAAACAGGGAGGTGAGAAGGCGTTGGTAAGTATTTTTTTTTTTATTTTAATTTTTTTGTGTGGCAAAACTCCTGCATAGGGTGCCTAGGACCCCCCGGTAGAGATAGGCCAGCCATCACCTCAGTACTCATCCTTTCAGTAACTGTCAATCCTTGGACACAGATGGAAAACTAACAGTCTAGTGGAAGAGCGCTCAGGTGAGTGAGCACCTGCCACAAAGGAGGTATACACAAGGTTCTGTGGGGGAAAATAAAATACCAAATTGGAAGAAGGAGTTGATAGAGGAAGAATGGATGGAATAGTATGTCTACAACCAAGAGCAATGAGAATTTCAAGCTCCATCGTTCAAGCCCACGGACATGTCTGATGTCCACCTTCTTTCGTTAACAAGGTTCTAAAATTTAGAGAATTTGGGACCAGAAGGTGGCACAGTGGTTAAGGCACTAGACACTCCCATATGGCCGACCACAGTTCGAGTCCCCAACCTGGTGACTTCCTTTCTCACTTTCTCCCCTTCTTTCTCTGTCTCTCTCTGGTAAAATTAAAATAAAATGAATAGGAGCCAGCAGGTGGCGTGGTAGTTGGGGCTCTGGAATTCCCACATGGATGACCTTGGTTTGAGTCCTGGACCTGGTGGCTTTCTTTCTCCTCCTCTCTCTCTTTCTCTGGCAAAACTCATGTAAAAAAAAATTTTTTAAATAAATAAAATAAATAATTCTTTTAAAATAAATAAATAAAGTAACTAAGTAAGTAATTTTAAAAATTTAGAGAATTTAAGCAATAATCCACATAACTTTTGCTTCATCAGTAGCCACAACTAACCAAGGGACAGATAAAGAATATTATTATGTTATTGAGGACCAAATAGGGTCTTTAATTAAGAAATAGATTGAGGGACCAGCAGTTGGCGTTATGGCTATGTCACTGAACTCCCATGTAGTAGACTGCAGTTCGAGTCCCAGACCCGGTGGCTTAAACTCACGCTGGGGCGTGTGCGTGCGTGTGTGCGTGCCCAAGTGCGTGCCCAAGATCCCAAAAGGAGAATGAGGAGAAGGGACGGCGTGGCCATCCCCCCGGGGGATGATTTCTCGCTTTCTCTCTGTCTCTCTCTGTCTTTCTGGCAAGTGTACACGCCCTATAGCAAAAAAATACTCCAAAAAGGAAGAAAAAGAAACAGGTTGAGGATGAGGAGTAAGAAGGAGTTTATGGAATAAGACTCTATTATTTGTTAGACGAGCTGGTGGCATGGTGGTTAAGGTGGCAAATCCCCCATTACCCACTATAAGTTCAAGTCCCAGACCCAGTAGCTTGAAAAACATGCTGGGTATATGTGCATGCATGCCTAAAATCCCAAGGGGAGAATGGAGGAGAAAGGACTGTGACCTGGACATCCCCCTCAGGGACTTCCTTCTCACTTTCCCTCTCTCTCTCTTTCTTTCTTTCTCTCTTTCTGACAAGTACATGTACCCTATAGCAAATCTAAATAAATAAATAACTCTGTTATTTGTGAAAATCCAAGCATAAGTAATCTCGAACAGACATGAAGTGACAATGCGATTTCTCCCCACACGTACAGTAAATGCATAGCCTGGTCGACCATTAAAACTTCGTTTTTCCACCATAATCTCGCAGACTGAAAAATTCATCTTCTAGTTTTGTGTTATTTAGTATATATCTCATTTATATTACATAATTTGCTCATTTAATTAGGTAGGCTAGAAGGATTGCCCCGAACACAATGAAATGTGACTTAGCCGTCTTCAGGAAACGGTTTTAAAATACCCAGTATTGCCTTGGACTCTCTTTGGATCTCTTGAATCCGATTTCCACCATACATTACAACAGATATGCCGATGGGCATGCCAACCGTGGAGGTCCAGCCTGAAGGAACGCCAGCGTTTCAGCGATGACGCTACATAATAAGTCTCAGGAGGAAAACAGAGGGAGAGAGAGGGAGACTGAAGACATTCACAAACTATAATTAGCTCTATTAAGTCTCTTACACTGCATTGCTAGCATGTTATTTAAACAATGGAGACATTTATGGGAAAATGTAGCATGCCCTTTTTCGGTCACTGTTATTGGGTGTGAAAAGCAAACTACATTTACAGGTCTCCTGGCTATCAAATTTATTTTCTCAAAACAAAGTTCCCCCAACATTGTTATCCAGGAAATTTCACAGCGTTAAGAGACTCAGACTTCAAAGTCAAGGAAGTGAATTTGGAGCTTGGGAGCCTGGGGGCACCCAGAGAGACTACCCATGAGCCTTAGAAAATGATTTGATGTTTTGGTCATTTGTTAGGTTCAAAGTCAGATATAATTTTGAAAGCACGCATATATCTTTTGAAAGATATAGACATACTCACTAGCTTATCGTTTCCTAGAAAGTTGAGCCTACCAGACAAAACACTGGTTATCAGTTGTTGATGGAAGGAGGCTTCCTTTGCTAAACAGTGGCAGGAACAGCAGTGTGACCCCCGGGTCACGGGATAACACTTGTGCACTCAGGCTCACAGGGGCCTTTTTTTTGTAAGTGGCACCTGCTGTGAGGCTCTTCGTCTAAATACCAAGTGCCAGCAGCAAATCACCAGATGTTTTATGCACTAGAAAAACCGACAGGAAGTAATCACTAAAAGAAAGACAGAAACAGTAAGGGGTAGGTGGGAGCCTGGGAGAAAAAAGACTCCTTTGCCTTTGGGGGCATGTTTAGAGGAATGAATTTAAAGTGTATAATATAAGCAGCCTTGTCACACAGTTCAGTTTGACCAGGACTCCATCTCAGCTTAGCTGGGAAGGCACCCGGCTCCTATGGAGGACAGGATGCCACCTGACTTAGGTTGAATGAGGACATGATGTTTAAAATCCCCTCACATCGGCTCTGGGGGGGGGGGGGGGGGGGGGGGTGGTGGGCG
>NW_006207768.1:672699-681913 GCF_000334495.1 Tupaia belangeri chinensis
GCCCCCAGCTTGGGTGTGGGGGGGGGGGGGGGTTGGGGTGGTGGTGGTGGAGTCCGAACTTTTTCTGTTGTTATTTCATGGCATCTAGGTTTTTCACAGAATCAGCAGTTTCCCCACAGTTTTGTTTTGTTTTGCTTTTTTAAGTGTGAATAGAATTGCTTTCATTTTAGTGCCTTTTTCTTAGCCAAAGATCACTTCCCTTTATAATTCCAGGGGACTGCCCTCACCACCTCACCTCCACTGGGTGCTTCCTGCTGTACGGGACACTGAATACCAACTCTTAAAAAGAAATCATGTCTGAGTTTATCTTGTTTTCACACCAGCTTATTTTCAGTGTATTCCAAAGCCATATGTTAACATCACTTTATAGACTTCCAATTAAATGGTAGCAAAGGAAACATTTGTCTACTCTCCCTTTCCCCCAACAACTTGTGGAGGACCTCCTTCCAAAGAAATGAGGTCACCTGAACGTTAATGATTTTCTCTTTCCCAGAGAACCCTAAGCGTGCTGTTTGTTAACGTGTTTACATGTTAAGTCACATTCGCACTACTCCCTAAATGACTTCTCTAAGAACCATTTTTTTTTACCTTATAATCCCATTAACAACCTGCCCCGAAAGAATTCTTCAAAGCCTTATTTTTTTTTCCTAATTTTTATTGTAATAGCTGACAGTTGCTTTGTAGAAAAGAAAGAGCATTTGAAATAATATTGGATATTTTGCCAAGTCTGTCAAATGAGTAACACTGCAACTTCCTGAGCTCCGTCTCATTAAAATTGTATTCTCATTCGGTCTTAACTTGGTCTCTGCGCTTCGTAAGTCATTGCCTGCTCATTACTTGTGGTGTGGGAGATGAAATTTATTCAAACCTGATCGCTGAGATACAGAACTGAAAGGCAGGCAGCTGGGAGAAATGAAATTAGCCTATTTTAGTGCTTTTCCGGCTGGATTTTTGCACAGCCACCGGTTATGCCATGTGTCAGTTCGCATTTGTGACACTATCTATGTTTGGTTTATAGATTGCTGCTAATATGATATCCTTAAAATGAAAATACAGAGATTCTCCCCTTCCCTTTTTTCGGTCTTAGCATTCAAAAGCCACTGAGTATGGGAGCTGATGAGAGAAACAGGATTTCTATCGTTTTCTATAATTACAGAATCATTAACATTGGCTAACAAAGATGAATTGTTTCATCGTGTTACAATTCATACTGGTGGCTCGTACAGAAAAGAGCGTTAGTGACAAAGAGTAAATGTTATACCCTCAGAATGGTTTGAGGGGAAATGGATTTCGAACGTAATGTGACTTACGAGCAATCTCACGTGGGATACAGGAGGGAGCCTGGCTTTCTAACCTAAACACTCCATCTCGCGCTTTAAATGTCAAAGAATGCACTGTGGAATTCCTCATTTTGAATATACAGGAGTATTTGAAGAAAATTGACTACAAGCGTTGTACTTTTCTGTTATCAAATTGAGTTGTTAAGGAACGATTTGGTCTAATTCCTAAATTTGATATTTTTGATTACCTTGGTTATGAACAGATATTGTCATTTGCTACCTAATTAATTGACTGCAATAATAAGCCCTAATTTAGAAATACGTTGAAAACTATTTTTCATAGAAAAGCGAAGTCTTGGGGCCAGCAGTTAGTGTAATGGCTATGTTGCTGGACTCCCATGTAGTCGACCGTGGTTCGCGTCCCGGACCCAGTGGCTTAAAACTCACGCCAGGCGCATGTGCGTTCATGTCCAAGATCCCAAGAGGAGAATGGAGGAGAAGGGATTGCGGCGTGGCCATCCCCCCTGGGGGGTGATTTCTCCATCTCTATGTCTCTCTGTCTGTCTGGCAAGCGCACATGCCCTTATAGCAAAAACCTCTCCAAAAATAAATAAATAAATGAATAAGTAAAAGCAAAGTCTTTGTTGACTTGTATCTATGATTAATGTCAAGTGTCATGAATTTCAGTGCAGAGGGATTTCAATGTAGAAATATGTGCTTACATATATGCTATTATACATAATATATTAGGTATTTACTATATACAGTTCAAGATGAACAATAATTATATGCTATATATTACATACATAATATATATATAAAAGAAGGGGTTCATTTGCACTCCAATTCTAAAAGTAAAAGATAAACCTTGACATATGTATAAATGTAAGTATGGATGTAGTAAGTTTTTTTTTTTGCTCAAAGAAAATACAGAAAGCAAAACACATTTTATAGAAATGGGCTGGTTAGATTTAACCACCTATTCCGACAGTATAATGTGTACATCTGACATAGAAACTTTATGAAAAAATATATTTAAATGTAGATAAAGGGAACTGGACAAAGTCTTATTTAAGATCTGCGGACAAAGCTGTCAACCCTGCTCTAGTTCCAAAGTACAAAATAGTTTATGTGACTAGTAAACTGCGGCTGAGAACCAGCGCACCACGGTCATAAACGAGCCGGCCTTGACTCAGGCGTTCTCCAGCAACAGGAGCTGGATAGAGAGGTGACCTTGAGAACAATTAGCAGGTGGGTTTTCATCTGCTTCTTTCTTTCTCATTGTGATATTTGGTTCCTGGTCTTTATTGTGCTAGTCCCTATTCACACTTGTAAACCCTCTGGAAGAAGAAGTGGTCACATTTAAGCCAGGAACTAAACTAGAAATCAATTGTCAACACAAGTCTATGGCCTGGCATGATTTAATAGATTCTGCCCAAACATTACATAATAGATAAACAATGCAAGGTAAATCCCAAACCTTCAAACAGATGTAGAGGTGACCAATCAACTACTGGAGGTTTTGTTTCTAAATATGGACTTCTGGATTTAAGATAAACACTAATTATATGCTATGACTCATACAACCAGACCTATTCCAGTTCCATCTCTGTCCTTCTCCTTTCTCTCTTCTCCACTTCAGACACTTGGAATAAGCACGTATCTCAGCCTATGGCTTCGATGGCCTCTACCAAGTGAGGAACACTTACGCTGGTGACGTAAACGCTGAGCTATCACTCAGCTGGAACATCAGTGAGGCCAAGCACCGATCTGCAACAACTCTGAGCGTGTAAATCAAGCCTCAGCAGCATGCAGACGAAAAGGCTCTGTCCAGACACGTACTAAGAAAATGTACCATACATTCCTGCAAAAGACTTTGCTTTATTTTTTCACTACCGAAACACTTTCCTTTATTTTGGGCTACAAGAATCTGGTTGTCAACTATACATTTTTTTAAAGAATCATTTTATATTTAACTTTATTTATTCTTCTCATTATTTGACCAGAGAAAGACAGAGAGAGAAAGAAAGAGAGAGAGAGAGAGAGAGAAAGTGAGAAAGCAGGCTGCCAGATCTAAGACTTGAACCGTGGTCAGCCATGTGGGAGTCCTGCGTCTTTAACCACCATGCCACCTGCCAGCCCCAGCCAATTCTATTTAAATGATTATATCTGACCCATTGACTCTTTTATCAACTGGATGTCTTCATAGAAATAACCGTTGTACCAGCAGCACTTTCTTAAAGCCACAAGGAAAGGATCTGTACTCACTCCAGAGTCCCATGTAAGTCAGTTCCTGCTCATCAGAAAGGAGCAGAAAAAGACCTACCAGGGCAGTGAATACCAGAGCTGTGGCAGGTCTAGTGTTCATGTAAGGCCCTGCTGTGGCCACCAGTCCTTGTGGCTGTGCCCTTTCCCCAGGACTGTTGGTCATGTCTGTCCTTTACAATTGTGGTTGGTTAATATCCTCTTAGCACCAACGGCTGCTCTGATCAGGGTCAAAGAATTTGGTGGCTTGTTAAGGGCGTGACTTTATCTTCTTCCCTCCTGCCATTCCTTTATTTTCTTGTATTACTTTTTTTTTTTTTTTATTTTGTGAGGGCGTCTGGGTCCCCACCAGAGACTTGCTAGGATGCATGTGTGCTCACCAGAGAAAGAGAGAGAGAAAGAGAAAAGGAGAAAGTAACCCCAATGGAACAGAACCACAATCCCTTCTCCATTTCTCCATCTTATGAGATCTGGGGCATGCATTCACATGTGCCCAGCATGTTTTTCAAGCAACCAGAGCCAAGATTCAAACTATGAATACATGGTCAGCCATGTAGAATCCAACTCTCTTAACTACTTTTAACTACAAGGCCCTCTCCTGACATCCTGAGTTCTTAATATGTCTTCGATACTTGCACACCTTCTCAGAATTCCAGGCAAATCCCGGAGAAAGTGAAGATTTCAGTGGATTATTGCCACATTTTTTAAAATTCTGTCAGAGGGCATGTACTGTCACCAGAGAAAAACAGAGAAGGAAACTAAGGAAGTACATCTCATGAGACATGATTCCACTGCAATCCCTCTTCCTCCGTGCATCCCTCATTTTGGGATGTTGGGGTGGACACACACACACACATACACACACACACACATACACACACACACACACATACACACACACACACAGCATATTTCTCAAGCTGCCAGGTCTGGGTCTCGACCTACACAATCAGCCATGTGGGATCCAGTCACCCTAACCACCATGCCACAGGCTGGTCTTCCACATTGTGCTTACTAATAGGCATAGCCTTACCCCCTCAGTTACCTTTAGTGCATATAGTATAAAACATTACTCACGAGAGCTTTGAAAATTGCTTGCCCTATGAAATGTTTTTCCAGAGGCCAGCAAGTGATCTGGTGGTTAAGGTGCTGAGCTCTCACATGGCCAACAGTAGTTCGAGTCCTGGACCCACATGGCCAACAGTAGTTCGAGTCCTGGACCCAATGGCTTGAAACTCACTCGAGTCCTGGACCCACATGGCCAACAGTAGTTCGAGTCCTGGACCCACATGGCCAACAGTAGTTCGAGTCCTGGACCCACATGGCCAACAGTAGTTCGAGTCCTGGACCCACATGGCCAACAGTAGTTCGAGTCCTGGACCCAATGGCTTGAAACTCACTCTGGGTGCGAATGTGTGCATGCCCAAAATCCCGAGAAGAGAATGAAGACAAGATTGCGGCATGGCCATCTCCCCTGGGGGCATGTTTCATGCTTTCCATATCTCTCTGTCTCTCTGTCTCTCTGGTGAGTGCATGCACCCAAAAATCTCAAAAAGAAAATAAAAAAGAATACCGTGTCATTTTCACTTTTAATTTCAGGTTCTTTAGATGCAATTCTCTGTCTTAGACTAATTCCACCAGTTGAATGATCTCTTGAAATCATAAGTGCCTCCAAATCCAGGGATTTTCTTCTCTGAGAGTCCTAACTCACCCTCGGAGCTGACTGGCTACTGCCTGTGGACACGGAAAGTCTTACAGAGAATGCGGGCTTCCAATCCATAATGACAGCAGTGCCTTCCTCCCCACCCCGGCTTACTCAGACTCAGCATCTGGCGTCCTCCCACGGTGTAATTCGTCTTGCCCTTTCACCCCATTTCTTCCATGTCTCCCTTACCACGCATTTATAATTCCCAGATACTAGCTCATTAGTCATTGCAGCTGGACAAACAAACTTAAGGTTATTCAATGACCAGATCTAAAATGACCACCGCAAAGACACTCACAAACTGCGTAATATCCCATCATGAACACGTTTCCAGATTTGTTACAGAAACACTTTTCAAAAATAAATGAAATGATGACTCTCATACAAATAGGAAAAAAAACACGAGTCAGGACTGGCCCTATAACACAGCAGTTAAGTGCTCTACATGGAGCGTCAGATCTCACATGGCAGACCACGGTTCAAATCCTGGCCCCCACAGCTTGACAAATACACTGCGTGTGTGTGCATTCATGGCCCAAATCCCGATGAGATGGGGAAATGGAGGAAAAGGGACATGCCATGATCACACATATTGGGGGTGGGAGGTGTTTTCTCTCACTCTGTCTCTGTCTCTCTTTCTAGTGAGTACAAAGGCCCTTGGCAATTAAATAAATAAATAAAATCTCAAAAATTAATTCATTAAGTACATGAAGGAACTGGTAAAGATGTTGCAACTTGGGACCAGCAGTTAGCATAATGGCTCTAACGCTGGACTCCCATGTAGTCGACTATGGTTCGAGTCCCGGACTCGGTGGCTTAAACTCACGCCAGGCACGTGTGCATGCATGCCCAAGATCCCAACAGAAGAGTGGTGGAGAAGGGATTGTAGCATGGCCTTCCCCCCTGGGGGGTGATTTCTTGCTTTCTGTCTTTCTGTTTCTCTCTGTCTTTCTGGCGAGTGCATGCACCTTATAGCAAAAAATCTCTCAACAACAACAAAAAAAGATGTTGCAACTTGCCCAAAGGGAAATTCAATGAACCTATGGCTATATAAACAGATGATAGATTTGCACATGTGAAATGGACTTGCAAATATACACGAAACTTGTCTCTTCTGCAATAGAGACACCAAGTTAAGCTTCCACAGGACAGAACTGCTTTGCATGTCTAAGAAAAAGAAGTATTTGTATTACTATCGGTTTTCTACAAATTACTTCCTACTTTTCAGAATTGTAAAAAGATGCATGCCCTACACAGAATCAAGACATCTCTGGAGGCGCCAGTATTCTGGAGACAGCATCGAGATTCGAATCAATGAATGAATGCCTTTGATTAGATGTCTGCCTGTACTTCGGGTTAATAATTCACTCATTCAACAAATATTACCTCTTATCTACTATACTTAGAGAGTTGACCATGTTCTCAGTGAGGAAGATAGTAGTTCACCCAACAGAAATACCTTTGTCTGATACCCTAACGGGGAAAGATAGGAAATAAGCAAACAACGAATTATGAATACATGTCAGCCGGTGTTTTGTGTGTATCAAGGTACAGTGGGGATCTGAGGCAGGCAAAGTGTCATGTGTGAGAGAATAAGACCCTAGCTGTGTTTGCGTCTTTCCCCAATGTCAGACTTAGTGCCTAGCATAAAATCTAGCCTACGAAGCAGTAAGGTTAAGGGGTGAGAATGAGACCAACTTATGCGAACCGATCGGAGCAGTCTGGAGGTGAAGAGCCAGTCATAGGTTCCCACCGTCCCAAGTCTCTGCCCTTGACGGGAGGGACCTAATTCAGTCTATTCCTGGAGGTCTCACAGAGGGTCCAAGGACTGGCAGTAGACCAGAATGGGGCAGCGCGTCTCAGGCAGCCTCAGGTACACAAGTCTCTCTGAGTGGCCGGTGTGCTCCTGACACAGTGACAGAAATAAATGGCGACGTGGAATTGGAGAGGGCTCCTTTCCTGCCCCGAACTGGGCAGAGTCTCTTGGCTTAGCACCTGTGTCTAAGATTAGTTCATGGAGAGCCTGTCCCTCGGCTCGGGTGGACCAGGTGTCTGGCGTGATCAGGCCTGGGTGCTTCTGTTACTCTTTCAGAGCATTCTCATTATATCCTGTCGGGCTGGCAGGCACAGGGAGGGTTTGGAGTGTGCAGGTCACACTTTTTGCTGTTCTTGTCATTACAGAATTCATTTTGTGTAGCATGATCCTCTCTACATAAAGGCACTATTTTAAACCAGCTGTTCTGGGAAGTTTTCACTGATACGAAGCTAGTAGAGCAGAGACATGGGGCTGAACCTCATGGTTAAGGGAGTCGGATGCCATGCGGCCGACTGTGCGGCCCAATCCCAGCCCTGGTAGCTTGACAAGTATGCCAAGCATGTGTAAGTGTGTACCCCAAATCCTGACAGGATGGAGAAAAAGAAGAAAAGAGGTTGCCCCATAATCATGTCTCCCCCACCCTCCCAGGGGTTGCTTTGCCTCTTTTCCTCTCTCTCTGTCCCTCTCCAGAGCACAGGTACCTTGTAACAAATTAAAACCAAAAGGACCAGTGCCAAGGCTAGTAGGTGGTGTGGTGGTTTGGGCAGTGGACTCCCACATGGTTGACCACAGTTCAAGTCCAAGACCTGGCAGTTTGCTTTCTTACCTTCTCTCTCTCTCTCTTGTCAAATTTAAAAGTAATAATAATAAATAATATAATTCCTTTTTTTAGAAAAAAAAAAAAAGGCCAGCTCCATGGCCTGGTAGTTAATGCAGCTGGATTGCACAGAGCCAACTGCATGATGGAAATCCTGGATTTGGCAGCTTTAGAAACACGCTAAGCATGTGCGTGAGCATCCTCAAATTCCCAACAGGGTGGAGAAGTGGAGAAAAGGGGATCGCGGCCTAGCCATGCCCCGTGGAGAGCAAGGGTTACTTTCCCTCTCTGTCTTTCTGCCTTCCTCTCTTCGGTGTGCGTATGTGCTCTCTGGCAAAATTTAAAACAAACAAACAGTGACTAGCAGGAACTGGAGGTCAGAGTTACGTAAATGGGTGAAAAGGAGCTTTGAGGCAGAGAGAACAAGTGCCGAGCTCGGAGGCAGCAGCAAGCTACCCAGTGTACATAGAGCCACTGAGGAGGCCAGTGTGAGGAAGGGACGGAGGAGCCTGGGGTCAGACGGGGGAGCCTGGAGTCAGAAGAACTAACACAAGAGAAGTCGACAGCCCAGCCTGTGACACGGTGGAGAGGGCGGCTGGGTCTCAGACAGCCCACCACGCAGTTTGAGTCTTGGATTTAGGAGCCTGAAAAACACACCAGGTGCATGTCCACGCGTACCCAAAATCCTGAGAGAAGGGACTGCAGTGTGAGCATTCCCAATAAGGAATACTTTCTCACTCACACCCCAGCCAACCCCCCACACACACCCAGAGAACACATGAGCCTTCTGGCAAATTCATAAAAAAAAAAAAAGAGGGATCCGTAGGTATGCAGGCAGTGACAGGACGATGGGAGGGCTTGAGCACGACAAAGACTATTTCTGGCAGTGTGGTAAGCAAGTGTAAATTTTCAGACTTAGAAGTGAAATTATGTATTTTTTGGCAGTTGGTGTAATGGCCATGTCGCTGGAATCCCACGTAGTCGACCACGGTTTGTGTCCCGGACCGGGTGGCTCAAACTCACGCCGGGCGCATGTGCGTGCGTGCCCAAGATCCCGAGAGGAGAATGGAGGAGAAGGGATTGCGGCGTGACCATCCTCCCTGGGGGGTGATTTCTCGCTTTCTGTCTCTCTGTCTCTCTCTGTCTGTCTGGCAAGCGCAGGCGCCCTATAGTGAAAACCTCTCCTAAAAAAAGTGAAGGTACATATTTTTATCGGTAGGAGTCAGGCCAGGATTTGGGAAAGCCCTAGCAGTCTTCTGAGAGATGATGGTGATTTGGAATAGAACGGTAGGTGTGGAGACACAAGAAGTGCTTCCCCCCCCCCCCCCCCC
>NW_006207768.1:681944-690334 GCF_000334495.1 Tupaia belangeri chinensis
CCCTGCCCATGTGGAGAATCAGGAAACTTTTCAAGAAATTAAAGGAATTATTTTAAAGAAGAGGCCAACAGAGAATTTTTGCTCATCCCAGTAAAGATAGAAAATAACTTCGCAAAACAAAACAATACTCGCAGTCCTTTTGTCTAGTCTTTGAAATTCTTTGGGAGCCAGCCCTATGGCCTAGGGGATGTAGAGTCAGATCCTCCTTGGGCAAGCACAGTTCAGGCCCCAGGTGCGGAAGCTTGTCGAACAAGCTGGGCGTATGTGCACACAGACCCCAGCCCCCAACACGATGCTGACGTGGAGAAGGGACTGCAGAGCGGCCGTGCCCTAGGAGGGGTGCCTTCTCCCTCTCTTTCTCCGTCTCTCCATCACTATCCAGTAAGCACAAGCACCCTCGGACAGACTGCATAAATAAACCAGAAAAGAAATCATTCCTAGTTCAAAGCCTCGAGTTTGTGAAAACGTAAGAATATTCCCAGAAGATTATTTTTACCTCCTGTGAAGCATGTAGAAAATCCAACTGCTTTTGCCATTCTTTGACTAAGTCCGTAACTTGGGTTCCTATTTGCAAACCAGAGTGTCTTACTTTCACTGAATGACGCAGGAAAAGGGAAAATTGAAAAAAATATTGTTCGCTTCTTGCATCTAGAAAAGGCTTGGAATCAAGGTTTTTAGGCTGGCAAGGGAAAACGTTTCCTAAATTTCTCAGTTGGAAATAGAGAGTAAGAAAAACTTTTTCCCTCTACAGCTCTAAGTTTTCTCAGTAAGGCCCTGCAAATTAGACCAAAAGAAATTAACGAGAGAAAAACAAACCCAAGTTTATTGACCCACTCATTGATGTATGCTGTGTAAGTCAAAGGGGTGGTTAGAATTCAGGGTCTCTAGTCCTACCTTATCTAAAAGGGAAGAGAGAAGGGTAACTATTGAAAAACAAATGACTTCTCCCAGAGATAAATGGGAGATGGGCCTTAGGAAACCAGATGGGAAATATGATAGTCTTGTGACGACAGTCTTGTGACAGTGTCTGTTCCTGGTGTAGCTTGACTTCTTTAAGAAAAGCAAATTAGACAGGAGATTTATGACCATTTCATTCCTTTGAGTTCTTTTTTTGGGGGGAGTTCTGTTTTAAGCAGATAAGGCATTTCCAAAACGCAAATGCTTTTAGTTCAAAATATTTATTACACTAAACTAGCATATTTTGGAGTAGCCAGTCCAGACCACCTAAGAGATAAACATGAAAATAAGTGATATTTTTTGAAGAATTCCTTATTTAATTTTATCATTACTATTACTTTTTAAACAATTATTTTATTTATGTTTATTTATTTGTTCATTTATTTTAATTTGACCAGAGAGGGACAGAACGGGGGGGGGGGGGGGGGGGGGGTACAGGACTCAAACCATCGTCGACCATGTAAGAGTCCAGTACCTTAATCACCATGTCATCTGCTGGCCCCCAAAATAAGTGAATTTTACATCAAACAGAAAACTGAAGAGAAATCAATTTAATTTGATGATTACAGAAGATTAATAAATAAATATAAAACACAAAAAGTTAAAGTATGTTTGAGCAGTTATGTATCAAATAAGGATTTTGCTTATCGCAGGAGCCAGATGATGGTGCAGTGATGAAATGCCACACTCTGCAAGGCTGACCAGAGGAAGAAAATGGAGTCACAATGGAGACCTCGCTGAGTGTGCAGGGCCAGCACTTACCCGTGATCCAGGGCCAGGGAACCTGGGGTAGACTGTGACTGTGAGACCCTGAGGGGAGTGTTGCTTTCTCACTCTTACTCTCACACTCTCTCTCACTCATGGAAACCACAAATAAACTTAAAAAGGACAGGAGGTTAGGGCCAGCAGGCGGCATGGTAGTTAAGGTGCTGGACTCCCATGTAGCCAACTGTGGTTTGAGTCCCAGACCTGGAAGCTTGCTTTCTCACTTTCTCTTTCTCTCTCTGGTGAGTGTGTGTGATCAGGGGTTAATTAAATAATAACACTTAATAAAAGTTAAATAAATTATTTTTAAAAACGGGGTGGGGGTGGAGGGCAGCAGGTGGTGTGGAGATTAGGGCACTGGATTTCCATGACCCACGCTACACTTCGAGTCCTTGACTGGGTGGTTTGAAACACACCAGGCACGTGTGTGTGCATGCCCAAATCAAAAGAGGAGAATGGAGGAGAAGGGATTATAGTATGGTCATCCTCCCTGGGGGTGATTTCTCGCTTTCCTTCTCTCTGTCTCTGTCTCCCTTTGGAGAGCACAGATGATTTATGGCAAAAACAAAAACAAAACAAACAAAAAAGGATTATATTTATCACAAGAGTCATGTATGTTTATCGAGTAGCTGAGATAAGCGCACAGTTGGATGTGGTCTCTGGCTCTGGTTTAAAAGTTTACCATCTGCAAAGAGAGCTTTTTTTAAAAAAGTATTTATTTAACTTTATTTACTCATTCATTTATTTTTAATTTGACCAGAGAGACACACACAGACAGAGAGAGAGAGAAGGTGAGAAAGCAAGCCATCACATCCAGGACTTGAACCATGGTCCGCCATGTGGGAGCATCCAGCGCCTTAACCACCACACCACCTGATGGTCCCTAAAGAGAGCTTTTTCTTAAAGCAGTGACAACAAAATCCCAAACCAGGAGGAATCTAGCTGCATTGAGCATAGTTCTGGTTATTCATCAGATTCCTCTGGGGAACTTGTACTAAAATCTGTGTTGAAAACAGAAATTTCCAGACCTCGAGGCCAGCAGGTGGCGTGATGGTTAAAGGTGTTGGACTCCCACATGGCTAACCATGGTTCATGTCCAGGACCTGGTGGCTTGTTTTTTCACCTTCCCTCTCTCTCTCTCTCTGTCCCTCTCTGGTCAAATATAAATAAATAAAGTTAAATAAAATAATGATTATTATTATTTAATTTCAAGACCTCACTGCAAAACGTTCTGATTCAATATAGTTAAGTTGACACCTGGAAATTTGTATTTTACAAGTTTGCAAGGATTTTGAGGATTGGCTCCCATCGGGATTGTGAGTTAGGCCACAATCTGCATCTGAAAAATTTTCAAAATACACCTGCTCTAAGACCAAATCTGAACACAAAGCTTTGCTTATTTGGAGCACACAACCCTTTTCATTTTACTGAGGCATAGAATGTTGGCCTGAAAGAGCTTATTGAAGAAAACAAACAGGTGGAACCATCATGACCCAGAAAGTACCCAGGATACAAGAAAGCCCAGTTCTCTACTTGCCTCACTTACTGCATACTTTTCACCTGTTTTCACCTGGATATTGCTTAAAGAATATGATTAAAATTCCCAACCACCCAAAAAAATGTTTTTCACTGGGGCCAGCAGGTAGTGTGGTGGTTAAGGTGCTGGACACTCTCACATGGCCAACCTCAGTTCAAGTCCCACACCTGGTAGCTCACTTTCTTGCCCACGCCCCACCCCCCATGTGTGTCTCTCTCTGGTCAAACGAAAATAAATGAATACATAAAATTAAATAAAGAAGTCTTTTTGAAAATTTTTCCACATGTAACATAGTTTCCTTACTATGTTGTTGTATTTCTATTGATCTAATTTCAACTTATCACCCCCCCATGTGTGTCTCTCTCTGGTCAAACGAAAATAAATGAATACATAAAATTAAATAAAGAAGTCTTTTTGAAAATTTTTCCACATGTAACATAGTTTCCTTACTATGTTGTTGTATTTCTATTGATCTAATTTCAACTTATTTCAGAAAGTAATCAAAGCAGCATGTAACAAACACATACATGCTATAAGAGAGCAGGAAAGAAGGTCAGCAAGCCAGAGCCAAGGAAAGAGATGGTAAGTAAGGCCATGAGTATTCATGAAGGTCACAGTGATGAAGTCTAGATTGGGTGTGGAGCTCCTGAGCAAAGCAAATGTGACAAGGAAACCATAAGTCCCACCGAACACATGTGGCCTGATTTCTTTCTCAGTATTTATTTTCCTCCTTGTGTTAAACCATGAACCGCTGTCCATAGTTAACGACATACTGGTTATAGTTAAAACCTATAACCAGTAATACTGGTGCCAACATCACATTAAACTTTCATTCCATAATGCTAAGGACTTGCAAATTTCTTTCTTGTTAAGAAGGAAACTTAGAATCTGACTGGGATGAAGTTGAAAAGGTGACCCTTGTCCTGGAGTATGCACAATCACATCCAAAAGGCATTCCATCAGATGAGAACAAAGCTCGTTGAAGCTTTTGTGAAAGAAATGTGTGTTTACCCTTGTTCTCTTGTTTAGGTCTCCAAGCGAAGCCTAAATATTCTGAAGCCTAAATATTCTGAGCGTCAGAGTTTCTGAACTGCTATTATTGGGTTTCTTTTTGCTTCTTCTCAAAGGACAGTAAGAATTCTTCAGTCCTTTTAGTGTCTCAGACTTCATCCTTTCCAGTTTTTCGTTTTCTCCCCAAAACAATGGTGGGAAGTAAGAAGAAAAGAAAAAGCATTCGGCCCCGCTCTCATAAAAAGTACTGAGCTCCCAGCTCCCCTAGTTTGTTGAGGTTGTGGTTGCTGCCCTTGTTTTGACTGTCCTGTCTTTTGTCTAACTTCAATGGTGCTTGTTTTGAAGAATGTTTATCCAGGGCTTCAGCACTTCCCATGACTCCCTGCTGATAAAGCTTCAGTGTAATTAGAGTATTTATATGAACACTGCTGAATTCAACTCGCATTATTTAGACACACAAAGGAAAATTCCTGGCATTTCCAAGTCACAATTGTGTAATCAGATGACACGGTGTCAGCTGGTTTACGAATACCTTTATCCCCACTTAAAGGAATGCGAAATTACTGTTTTTCTCTTTCTATTATATGGTATTCTTCAGTGAAATTACTCTTCCTGAATCATACTTCACCTTGGAATAAGTGTTTGAAACTAAGCAGTCTAAAATACTCATGCCTTATTTGTTTATTTCATTAACTTGGGGAAATGAACATGACTGGACAGACTAGACGGTAAGTCTCCTCGCTGCCTTCAATTAGTCCTAAAGGCAGGCTTTCTTTAAGTCTTGCAGCTTGACACATTCTCATAATGAAAATAAATGTAACATTGAATAGCTAATGCCACTCTTTAGGAATTATGACATGAAGAAGAATTAAAGCACACTAGGAAACTTGGTAGGAATTGATTTACAAAAGAAATTGCCACATTTGTTTTTGTTGTGGTTAAAGTTCTAGTTTGAGAAAAAGACTAAAAGGGCAAGGAATTGGGGAATTTCTGGATGAATGTGGATCTAATGAAGAGAGTCCATTGGTTCCCCAGGCCAGGGTAAGATTCCCACAGTCCTGAACAAACAGTTCTCAGCCAATAATTTCTAAGTCTTTGTTTCCCCACTTTGGAATTCTGACTACAGGCAGGTTACCAGGCCAACCGGGCTCACTACAAAGACCCAGTGAAGCTCTTTTTATCACAAAGATCAAGACAACAATTGTGTGCCTACAAGAAAAGAACAACTAAAACCATCCAACAAGCATTAAAAGAACAATTCTAGAGATAGTTGCCTTTGAACTCCAACAATGGGCAACATTCAGTCCTGAGATTTGAATTCCAAGTTAAAAGAATTCATTACCAACTGCCTTCCCTTGTAATTATTAAGGGCTCCTGGCAGTATTTTCAGCAGCATTAATTTTGTCAAATACAATATTTTGTAGTCCTGTTGACTCCCATACAATGATTGTATTCTAAATTGACTTTATCGACTTAGTTTTGTTTGTTACAGATCCATTTATGAAATAATAAAAAAAAGAAAAGAAAAAAAAAATCTAAATTTTGGCTTAGGCCTCATCCCAAACTACAGAAAATGGAGTATTATTTTACAAAAGCATGTTCTGAAATATCACTTCCTAAATTGTGAAATTAAGCTATGTGCACAGATACATTCCATAGAGATGTATAATGCCCAGCTGAAAAAAATAGAAAAGGGACGTCAATCTGTATGGGTTTTTTTTTTTTCCTTTCTCTCAGCTATGACCTGTAAACATTTCACTTCCATGTGAAAAACGAGAATTTTCATTTTTCTGTAGAGAGTTCATTTTCTAAGGGTGTGGAACAATTTAAATTTTATCACATGCCAGTAATTCAGAATAAATATTCTATTTGGAGAATGTATCCACTCTTATTTGAGGGGGTCCTATATATTCATAATCTTAGAGAAAGCATCTGGGGAGTTTAGTGATTCCTTACGGTAAAATCCATAACTAGTCTGTGTTTTTATGTGTTTGTTGTGAATGTACTCTTTTTTTTTTTTCTGCATAAGAGAGAGTAAACATCAACCTTTTGACCCAGACGTCCTGCTGACTCATTTTGTGGAAAGGGTGAATGAATCTTTCATTTGATGAAAATCTAAAATTACTCTCCTAAACCAGAACAGTTTATTTTTATCCAGCATGAATACCTTGTTGCTCTTTAGAAAAAAAAGTTCAGTGATAAAATGAGTACTGTAGGCTTTTGTTTTAAACTTAGATTTTAATGGTCTGCTCTATTTATTTATATCCAAATATACATTCCGATGCTATATGGAAATTTTTTTCAAATTTAGTTTAAAATTTTTTTTTCTTCTTTCTTACAAGATTTTTTACATTATTATTTGTTTAAGTTTATTAACTATTGGTATTACTTTGTTTGCTATAATACACGTGCGTTCACCACAGAGAGAAAGACAGAGAGAGAAGGAAAGTGAGAAGGCAAGCCACCAGGTCCGAGATTCGAATCACGGTCGGCCACATGGGAGTCCAGTGCCTTAACCACCACGCCACTTGCCAGCCCCAAAAGACTTTTTTTTTTTAAGTTTGTTCATTTTTTCCTGAGCAAGAAAGACTCAGAAAGAGAGAAATAGACAGAACCCCAACAGGGCCTTGATACCATGATGCACCCCCAGCTTGAACCAGCTATTAATCATGAGCAACCGTGTGCCTGCCATCTTCAGAGAGGTCTCTGGACATGAACCCAGAACTTTCCAATTTAGGACAATCCTACAGAGGCTCATGTTTTACTGCTATGCCGTCATCCAATACTGGCCAATTTAATGTGAGACTCAGTGTATAGACTTCTTCAGTCATGTGTATAATATATAATGTACAGGACCAGCAGATAGCATAATGGTTACGTAGCTGGACTCCCATGGAGTAGACCGCAGTTAGAATTTCGGATCCAGCAGCTTAAACTCACACTGGGCACATGTGCGTGCGTGCCCAAGATCCCAAGAGGAGAATGGAGGAGAAGGGATTGCAGCATAACCATCCCCCCCGGGGGCGATTTCTCTCTGTCTCTCCATCTGTCTCTGTCTTTCTGGCGAGCACACATATGTCTGGCACATATTACAGACATCCAGTATGTTTTTCAAGCCACCAGGAGCCAAGATTCAAACCACAGTTAGCCATATGGAATCTCGTTCCCTTAACCTCTAAGCTATGGGGCAGCCCGTGGCAAATAATTTTTATTTTTAAGCAAGTCTATCAAATGCAAATTCATCTGCACCACTTTTTTTGTTTAGAATTATTTTATTTGACGTTACTTATTTATGTATTTTCATTTGACCAGAGAGGAACAGAGAGAGAGAGAGAGAGAGGAGAAGTGAGCAAGTAAGCCGCCAGGTCCAGGATGCGAACCAAGGTCAATTACATGGGAGTCCAGCGCTCTTCACCACCGCACCACCTGCCGGCCCCAGGCAAATAAATTTTTTCAAGATATAACCTGAAATCACCAGTCACAAACATTAAACAAATGGATTTACAACAAACTATAAAGCTTCTGCACAGCAAAGGAAATAGTCCACAGAGTAAAGAAACAACCTATAGAATTAGAGAAAACATTTGCAAGCCATATATCTGATCAGGGGTTCATAACCAAAATGTATAAGGAACTTAAATAACTCAATTATAAGGAAACGAGTTAATTTAAACATAGCAAAGGACCTGAAAAGCTATTTTTCAGAAGAAGATAGACAAATGGTCAACAAGTACATGAAAAACACGTTCAACGTCACTAACCATCGGCAAGTGTAAACTGAGACGATGAGAGCTCACCACAGACCTGTCAGAATGCTTAGCACCAAAAAGATGAAAGACAGCAAGTGTAGGTGAGTATGTGAGAAGACAGGGGACTTTTGTGCGCTCTTGGTAGGAATGTGAATTAGTATAACCATTATGAAAAGTACATGGGGAACCAGCAGTTAGCGTAATGGCTATGTCGCTGGACTCCCACGTAGTCGACTGCGGTTCGTGTCCTGGACCCGGTGGCTTAAAAAAAACTCACGCCGGGCGCGTGTGCGTGCGTGCCCAAGATCCCGAGAGGAGAATGGAGGAGAAGGGATTGCGGCGTGACCATCCCCCCTGGGGGGTGATTTCTC